>NC_089777.1:36546536-36644036 GCF_040412425.1 Macrobrachium rosenbergii
GTTAAGCGCAAACGAATCTCCAGATGCTATTTCTGAGGACATACACCATTTTCTCGTTATACAATGTTTTCAAGTTGAAATATAACTTAAATATGTCTCGTTGTGAAATTAATTTAGCTATTTTTTTCATTGATAGATGACGTTGGTGGCTGGCCGTTTGGGGGATTGTTTGTTTTGTATGAAAAAATCAAGATTCCGTTCGCTATTTTCTCTTGATTTCATCTTCATACTACAAGCTTTTCGTATTTATCTTTTATCGGTGTGAAAACAGCAGTAATATGCGTTCTTTCATGCCCAGTAGTTTTGCTTAAAACACTTTCCAGTTTTATTTGCGGTCGAGTTTCATCCATGTTGCCAATGCACGATAATTTATAGTCGTTAGCAGCTTGAACATTCTTTTCTCAGCTTCAACTACAACTTGCAGCTTAAATTTACTGTAGCAGTATATTTCCTTGCTGATCTTTTCTCCAAAGCAGATAAGGGTATACTGTAGTGTGAGAATATATCAGTGGTTAACGTCATTTTTAATATAACTACGGTAATTGTTTAACCGTACGATGGTTGAAATACAAGCAAAACAGTTGTTATCCAATTCAGTTATTAGCAAAACAACAGTTTCTCGTTCGGTTGTTTATGGCTGTATGCATTTTCGCAAGAGTATAAGGTTACTAACAATACTTTTATCATTCTCTTACTTTTTTAACTAGAAGATGGAATAAAGAGATGGAGAAAAAGAAGTTGGTCTCTTTTGCTGCCTGATACGCTGTTGCCTATGCCCGCTCGAAATTTAAAAATATTTCCTAAATATTGTCGTACCAGTATTAATTGCTAACTCCATCGTAAACTCGAATTATCGTAAGACAAATTATCGTCACTCGTGCACTATCTGGATTTACAAACGCACAAAAATTGCAAACGAACACTGACCTATTTTGACTTCTGACACAACAAGAGCAAGTGAGGTCGGCTCATTGATTTAATGTACCTATTCCAGCCTCTCGGCCAACGTATCGTACACCATACGCTGCTGGATTGTACGCTGTCTGCGCCAGTCGCCTGCGAAATTTAAAAATACGTTTTTTCAAAATATTGTCATATCGATATTAATTGCTAACCCCATCGTAAAAACGAATTATCGTAAGTCGAATCATCTTAACTCGAGCACTACCTGTATATATATATATATATATATATATATATATATATATATATATATATATATATATATATATATATATATATATATATATATATATATATATATATATATATATATATATATGTATGTATGTATGTATACAGCAATAATACTTAATATTATTTTCGTCCTTCTAATTCTTAGGACAGCAGACAAAAATCAATTTTTATACATATCAGTATGTGAGTATTAATATAACAATATTATACCAATACACAAAAAACACTCCCAAATCCTCCTCTACTTAAGAATTTCTTCCTTACACGAATTAATATATACGTATTTATTTACCAAGGCAGCAGAACCATTTTTAATCACAAATCCCACAGTTACATGGGTTTATAATCACGGCACTGTCCATCAAAGGCACATACCATTTTCTCCAGTGCACAAATACAGCAGCACCAATATTAGACTAATAGTCCATTCACACCTTGCCCTTTATCTGAGGGACTCTTAGTTCAATGTAAAAACAAAAACATCCATATTACCACTCTTACACAGCGTAAAAAAACACCCTGTTGCCTCCCTGATTCTATATCCCACTCACCAATTTTAAGTGTCTTTGAATTTATAGTATTCTAATGTTCACCCTTAGATCCATCAAAAAATCACACAAGGTCTCATAAATAACTGCCACAAAGACTGTCCAAAAAATGGAGTAGTTTCTTTCTTTCATTTATACTATCTCATTCCTGCTATAAAAATAAAGACATTTATTATATACATTCAACTAGAAAAAAAACTAAAAAACTTAATAACAAAAACATAGACACAAAAGCAAAACAAAACATCACCTTACTATTTTTGGTTTCTTAAAATACAAAAAAAAGTTTCCCTTCTTAAACCAGACCCATTTGATAAAAAAAACTCAAAAATAACTACCACAGCATTACTACCCTAAAGCAATTCTCCTTGTATTCTATAATTTACTTACATTTTATCTTTATTTATTAATTTGTTAATCTATTTTTTTCTTTTATAACAACTGATCTCTTTCTCTGTCTCCTATTACCTTCTGTTGCTTCTTTCTAATGAACACCATACTCTTTGGAAGCTTGAATTTCAAATTAATGGCCCCCGCAGGTTGTTCTGTGTGAATAGGGTTCATCTTCTGAATAATAGTAATGATAATTAGGGTCCATAGCACAGGGGGACCTGCTATTGCGTTGCATGTACAAAGGACAGTGGCAGTTGCTGTTCTAACTGCAGTTGCTGTGCTGGTTATGAATGCTGTTTCTGTCACAACTTTGGGTTCAGGCCTTACTGCTAGTGCTGTCATGCTAGAAGCAGAAGTGTCTTAGGTAGTGACTGCATAGGCAATCCGAGTTTTAGTGTCTGCCTGGCTGGCACTCTTGTGTGCCTGAAGGCCCCTTTCTTGAAGCTACAGACCTTGGATCTCTGCCTGTATGTAAATGGAATCAGGCCTTCATTAGAAAGTGAATGACAGTGACTAGGACCCAGGAGGGAGATATTTGCTTGAACCTGGGTTGCTGTATGATTTCTGCTGCAGGTGCAGACACTGGAAGCAGAGCAGTCACTGCTGCAGGTTCAAGCATTGGAAGAGAGACTGCTGGAAGCTTAGTCATGGCTATAGAAGCAGTCACTGCAGGCTGTGACATTGCAGTCTATCTTTTGTTTTACAGTTCAGGACAGTAGTTCCAAAGGACTTCAGTGTCACTATCAGACACACTTAAAATAAGTGTTTTTGTGTGGTGACATATTTTAATAATCTTAGATGCTGAATTTTTTCCACTCATCTATGCTGGAAAAAAGATTGATACAGAATTAATTTGAGGTATCAGGTGAGATGGCAGAAAATCCTGTGACTAAGGGATTTGGAACCATGCATAAGCTGCATAATGTGGACTTTTGTGTCTTCTATGTTCTGTTGTGTGATGTTTATGATATTCTGGAGTGTAAGCATAGTTTTGTAACAAATAAGATGAATAAGTTCTGACCTTTTGGGTTATAAAGGAAGGCAGTTCTGGTTCTGGAGGAAGTCTGATTCACGTGTTCATGGAAATTCTCATTGTTTATTAGGTTATGGTATTGAAACTCTTGAGTTATCTCTTTCAACTTTTAATGATGCATTTGGACATGATTTAAAAGCAGCAGTGCAATTTCTTAGTCCTTCATCATATATTTTAATGTGGGATCAGGTGCTGGTCCATATTTTTTAACTTTTACAGCCTAGTTCTGAAGAATGCATGAATAATTCATGAAATTTAGGCCATTTAATTAAGCACAGACTTTTTCAGCCATTCAGAACTTCAGGCAGTAAAGTGAGTGTGTTAGGGTATGTGGATAAAGGGATTTTGACAAAGGAAAAATCTATTTCTGGAGAGGGGACTGTGTCACCCGGTGAAAAAGTCCATTCAGCACTTATTTCTAGGTAATTCCGTTGCTAGATACCAGAGAAAGCTAAATGAAATGCTGGAGTTACTACCCCCAGAGCGAGCTCCATTAGATGGAGTCGTGTATGGAAAAAGGGTGAACAATATAAACACGGAACCTTATCCTATAGAGATCCCAAAGTCAAAGTCCCACTGAGAGGTGCCGTTACAAACCCATGCACCACTCGCGGACAGTACACAAATCACTGCTAGCCGCATTCCATGAAAGCACCACCCCACTAGAATGATGTTTACTAAGGGGGTAGACAACACATGACAGGTGGGTCACGGGTGACACGGTCCCCTCTCCAGAAATAGATTTTTCCTTTGTCAAAATCCCTTTTCTGGATCGGGTCCCGTGTCAGCCGGTGAAAAATTAACAGAGAAATAAATATCATTCTTATACTGTAAGAGATAACAAAATGTAAGGGGAACAGAAGGCCAAAGGTCCACCAAATAATTTAATTGCTAGCAATAATAACAAGTAATGTACAAATGGAACTGGTGGGAGCTTAAAATTAACATGACAATGAAAAATATACTTAAACAAAATAATTATACAAAATTGAAAACATTATAACATAAATGTGTCATTTAGACAAATATACAGATAACACGGTCAAGGGATATGGTCAAGGCACGCCTGACTGAAATGACTGTTAGGGGATAACTGAGGCAGTGGAGGAAGAATTGACTAGGAATCAGAAATGGTTCTAGAGGGAGGGACAACATTCAGTTGTCCCTGCCGCGACTGTTGAGAATTTAAGAGCTTCTAAGGATTTCAAATAGTGACGTTTGAAAACTAAGGGTGACTTCCAACCAGTGTACTTGGTAAGATCCGTGAAATTCATGTAATGGAAGTAGTTAATGGAGGTGGCCACAGCTCTAATATCATGAACTCTTGGGACTGAGTCAGGATTAGCCTGTTTGATGAAGTAAAGGATTTGTTGTCTAATAGCAGACATAGAGATATTACCCCCCCCCTTCTCTGATAAAGAGAGGCCCAGATGAGATGTGAGAGGACCTCTCTAAATAAGCCCTCAATGTATGAACTGGACATAGGGACAGGTCTTGAGGAAGGGGAGAATTTTCCAAGGCGACCACCTATTCTGCGGATCTTCATTTTTGGCTAGGAATTTAGGGTGAGGAATCAGCAAAACCTCCCCTGATGGAAGGAAGTCAACATGGTTGGATTCCTAGAGAGTGCAGACAGCTCTGAAATTCTAGCACCGAAGCTAGGCTAACTAAGAACAACGTTTTTCTCAATAAGGAAAGGTAGGGACAAGACTGATTGTCGATATCTGAAGCTAACTTCAACACGTCATTCAAAAACCAGGAAACCATATGTGGACGGATTACTGGTCTCAGCCGTGCACAGGCCTTAGGGATGGAAGAAAAGTAAGGATCTGTGAGGTCAATTTTGAAACATATACAAAAATACTTTCCGTAAAGCCGACTTGACTGTAGTAACAGTACTGGAGGCTAAATCCTTCTCAAACAGTGACCTAAAAAAGGAGATTGCCAAATTTATGGTCATTACTGTAGCATCAGATTCTTTCAAAAAGAGTGCTAGCTTCTTAACTGCTGAGTCGTACTGCCGAAGAGCAGAGACCCGCTTATCTGATTCCAAGAACATGGTATTAACAGGATCAACATTAGCATCCCTCTGAGCCGCAAATTTCATAAAGTCCACAAAGCCAGGGCATTTTGAATTCTTGAGGAAGCTGACACAGTTTGAGTTTGTACTACCTGTGTTAGTTTTGGACTGGGGATTTGGATGTGGTGAAGTTTCAGTTCCAGCAGAAGTGGAAACCAGTTGCTCTTTGGCCAGTAGGGAGCCACTAGAGCTACTTGACCCTTGAATGTCCTGAGTTTGTGAAGGACCTTTAACAACAAGTTTACTGGAGGGAACAGATAAATCTTCTTCCACCTGTTCCAATCCAGTGACATTGCGTCCGTGGAAAGAGCTTGAGGGTCCAGGTTGGGAGCCACATAATGAGGGAGCTTGTTGTTGAGCTTGGTTGCGAACAAATCTACCTCCAGGCCCGGAACTTGGTTGCGGATCCAATTGAACGAGTCCCTGTCTAGGGACCACTCCGACTCGAGGGGAGTTGTCCTCGATAGAGAATCCGCCACGACATTCCGGACCCCTGCAAGATGAGTGGCAGATAGATGCCACTTGTTCTTGCACGCCAAGGAGAAAAGTGCAATCATTACCTGGTTGATCCGGCTGGATTTTGAACCTCCCCTGTTTATGCAGTGGACTATTGTGGCGCTGTCCAGAACCAGCCTTATATGAATCTTCTTGGGAGGAAGAAGCTTCTTTAAGGTAAGGAAGACCGCCATGGCCTCCAGAACGTTTATATGGAACTGGCGGAACATGGGGGACCAAGTCCCCTGCACTTCTTGGTGTTGAGAATATCCTCCCCACCCGCTTAGGGAGGCGTCTGTGTGGATAACCAACGCCGGAGGAGGAAATTGAAGGGGAACTGACTTGGACAGGCTCTTGACAGTTGACCAAGGCCGGAGTCTCTTCTTCAAGATGGGAGGAATCAGAGACACCTTGTCTCTGAGCCTGATATTTGCTCGACCCCGCCACACTCTGTTTATATCTTTCAGTTTTGTCTTCAGCAACAGATCTGTCACTGAAGTGAACTGAAGGAGCCCAAGACTCTTTCTTGGGCCCATTGAGAGAGGCTCGTTTGGACTTGAGAAACTGCCTGGTTGCTCTGGCTATCTCTTTCCTCTTGGGAGGTGGAAGAGAGAGCCTGTGAGAATTCAGATCCCACTGGATTCCTAGCCATTGAAAACAACTGCTCGGAACCAGGCGGGACTTCTCCCTGTTTACACGGAAGCCCAGAGATTCCAGAAAGCTGACCACCACGGTTGTAACCCTCCAGCATTCCTCGACGCTGGATGCCCAGATGATCTAGTCGTCTAGATACGCGGCCAGCGTTATCCCTTGAGACCGGAGTTGTTGCACGACCGTGTCTGTCAACTTGGTGAAAATCCTTGGGGCTACGTTGAGGCCGAAAGGCATTACCTTGAAAGAATAGGCCTGCCTTCCGAGCCTGAACCCCAGAAAGGGGGAGAACCTTCTTGCAACCGGGACGTGATAATAGGCGTCGGAAAGATCTAAAGAGGTGGTTACGGCTCCACGGGGCAGTAGGGTCCGAACTTGGGAGACTGTAAGCATCCGAAACTTGTCGCAAGCATCCGAAACTTGTCGCAACGAATGTAGGAATTCAGACGGGACAAGTCCAGGATTACTCTCCGCTTGTCGGAACCCTTCTTGGGAACACTGAAGAGCCTGCCTTGGAACTTCAGTGTCCTCACTTTCCTTATGGCCTGTTTCTGTAAAAGATCTTCCACAAAGTCCTCGAGATCCTTGGTCGGTGTCTGATAAAACCTGACTGGTGGAGGGGGACCGTCGATCCAACTCCAACGTAGGCCCTTGGAAACTATACTCTGAGCCCAGGGACAGAAGGTCCACCGGGCCCGAAAATGGTACAGCCTCCCGCCCACTGGATGTATGTCATCGGTCCTGTGTTTGCTTCCTTCCTCTGGAGCCTCGACTTCCTCTGTTCCTGGGAGAGGAGCGGGGGGGCTCCTCTTCCCCTAACATAGCCTCGGGGCCTGTTGCCTCTGGTTGACTGCCCAGAGTGAAGTTTCCCCTGGCTTTCATATGAAGCATTGAAAGCCGGGGAGGAGACGTAGGAGGGGGCAGCAAGAGACTGATGTGTCGGGTGCACCAGGACATACTGAGGCGGAGATTGGGAGGAAGAGGTTGATGGCTGATCGTGTAAGGGAACTTGGACAAAGGACTGAGCTGGGAGGCACTTGAATTGCATAAATTTCTTGCTGGACTTTGGGGAAGGCCCGGCAAGATCTGACTGCTTCCGTTTATAGGGCAGACCCCAACGAGAACGGAGACTCTGATTGACCCTAGCCGCCTCAGATAAGACTGCGTCAGCTTCTTCTTGGGGGAAAAGATTAGCTCCCCAGATAGAACTCTTCAGAAGCTTATTTGGTTCATGCCGAACTGTGGCTGCCGAAAAGATATGCTTCCGGCAGGCCAGTCGGGCAGTCATAAAGTCAAACAGGTCTTGTTGAAAACTTGCCAAGAGAGATTTCGTCAAGACCTGGAACAAAGAATCTTCCCTATAAACCAAAGAAGTTGCTTCTGCCAAAGTCAGGGAGTTCAAAGACCTGGCGAGCCTATCCTTACTTTCAGCTTCCACTTTCAGGAGCGACTCCAGGATCTTAGGGAGCTGCTCACTGAACAGGTCAGAAGCACAGTCTGGGTCAAGACGAGACACCATAAACGTATTAGGGGCTCCCTTCCAGAACTCGGTGCCTCCGGGAAAGACGAGAGATGTCAGGTCCGTCTCCCGGAGATGAGGAAGGGGTTTACCTTCTAAGCAAGCCTGACTAGTCAGAGAGGCCACTTTCGAAGTACAAGGAGGAAGGAGAATATCACCTAAGGTGAACATAGTGAACACTCCCTTGGCTGGTGTGAGCCTAGTGTTCTCCGCTTGCCACTCCGTAAGTGTCCTCATCAAAGACGACTGGGCTTGGTCCCTAGGATAGATAATGGTCTCCTTAGGGACTTTATCAGACCTGTTCCAAACCTCCTCCCTCAGCCTGGCAAAACCTGTGAAGGGAGATGTCAGGTCCGGAGGATAGAATTCTAGTTCCTCCAGTCTCCTTGTGCCCAAACCCTCTATGGTAAGAGTACCTTCGTGCTCGGGAGCATAAAGGGCCAGACACCAAGGATTCCCCAGATCGAAGGGAGGGAGAGTGGAGGGGTCAGGAACAGAATGGGACTTAGAACGAGGTCCGCTATCGGCAAGTCCTTGGATCAATTCCTGCTGTGACTCTACCTTTTCCGAAAGGGATTGAAAC
Source organism: Macrobrachium rosenbergii (assembly GCF_040412425.1). Lineage (NCBI taxonomy): Eukaryota > Metazoa > Arthropoda > Malacostraca > Decapoda > Palaemonidae > Macrobrachium > Macrobrachium rosenbergii. The sequence continues at coordinate 36,555,036 of NC_089777.1, forward strand.
GAATTGGAAAGACCAGTCGAGCTTCTGTCAAACTCGCGTCGATTCTCTCAAGGAGAAGTTCAAAGAAAGAGTCCGCATCCAAAGCAGGAGGAGGGGGAACCACTTGACGCGACTGAGACTCTGCTTGTATCCCGGAGGGGAAGGCTGTACTGTTGACGGGAACAGGGCTTGCCACCCGTGCCGCCGCCGAAGGAACCTCAGATCGACCTGCTAGAGTTGGTAAGGTCTTCTTCCTCACAGACTTTACCTTAGGGACAATAGATCCAGAACCGTCCGTAAGGTATGAGGATTTAGTGAAACCTTTAAAGGAGGAAACGGTGGAAGAAGGAGAGCTAAACAGGGAAGAACCTGGCTCACTTACCCCCTTACCTGCTTGATGCTCCGGGACAATGTTCGGAGATTCAAGGCCGAGGTCAAGATCCGCCGGGTCTTCAGAAACACCTCCGCTCAAGGCCGAATCGTCTGGAGAGGGCTGGGTCAACTCCCGAATCCCGGCAATCAACGGAGCAGCAACATCGTCGGTGACCGATGCTGTGATCCAGGCGCCGGGAAAAAGGACATTGCAAATGTCCTTCGAGAGTATGTAGGGATTGCGGATTGCCAGCTCCGCTAACGACTTTAAGGGCCTGAACCGAAGCATCACGAGAGCGGTCAGCCTGCAGGAAGAATAACATTATTGCGGTTTACCGAAGGGGGGGAAAATCGGTAATTCATATAAAATACAGTTTGGCTAAAAAGGAAAGATGCATGACAGCCTACCGAATCATAGATAGCTTGCTCGTGAAGAGCGTAGCAAACATCAGATCCGTCAGGGGGCCAAACAATGAGATCCCCACGTGGACCGCACACCCGGAGTGGAGATCGACAAACTTCGTGGCGCTGGCATGATGGAGGGCTGCGGAGCACCCTGTTCTTGGCAGCGCACCACCTGTAAAAGTATGAGATTATGAGTACACCGTGTAAGGTGCCGGAGTAGTGTGCGGAGCAACACGTTAATATATAGTAAACCGTGAAACCTGCCGGAATGATCCGGAAGGCAACCGGACTAAAATAAAATCTCATACAAAATTAAAAAAATAAAACATAATAAATATACCGGAACTAGCCGGAGTAACATGCCTTAAAAGTATGTGACGGAATACAAAAAACATAATGGGAAGGTTAAAACTGTCCGAGAAGGCGCATTCCGCAACCGAGAATGAAATTCTGAGACTAGCGATAACGGAAGACCGGTAAACACTAGAACCGCCGGAGCGGGAAGCAAGGAATGCGCCTCGAATAACAGTATAGCGGACAGTAGTTAGCTAAAAGAAGGAAACGTCAAAGGCCCGGACACGAAGACAGTCAGGTGGAAAACACTAACTGGCCACGAGAGTAAAACTAAACCAGAGTGACGCCTAATAAGAAGACACGCCGGAGAAAAAGAGGCCTGACGTAAGGAAGGGAGGGATGAACAGACCAGGAGGAAGAACCGTAAAGGAGCGACCAGAGAGTGGGAACGCACAATCCGGGCGCTCCAAGCCCTCCATGTCCACTCGCTGACTGAGATAGCCACCCAGCAAGCGAGAGAGAAGCAGGAGAGGGGAGGAACAACCTCCATGGTCAGAAGGGGGCAAGGCAAAGAAGGCCAAAGATGGTGGACGGGAGAGGGGAAGACCCCACCACCAGCAACCCCTGGAGGGGTATAGCCTGGTAAAGTCAGAGACCTTGTACCATGGGCAGGCCAAACAATGCAGAGGAAGGGGACACAGGCTATAGGCTAAAGGATCAGGAATGCTCCCAAGCCTTGATAAGTTAACAAAATTGAAAAGAATCAAGGGGAGAGGGAGCACTCGGGAGGGGGAGGGGTAAGGGTGTGTCGACATAACCAAGCTGGAAACTAACCTTAAGAAATGACAAAACTAGGGTAGGCTACGTGACATCCCTCGCTATCCCAGCTTAACCAAGAGGCTTATTAGCCTAAGCGAAAAGCCGAAACAGGGAGAGGGAAGATACATGGCATCCTCGCTATTTCAGCTTAAACAAGAGGCTTATTAGCCTAATGGAAAGCCGAAACAGGGGAGGAAAACATAAGATGAAAAGACCCCAGCCAAAATTTAAGGAGAGCGCCATACTGGAAAAACGTACACAAAACACAATGATGGTCATGTGAACGAATACGAATGAATGGTCCACCCCCTTTTTCATAGAAAAAGGGGGACAATAGCCTAACGCCCTGAAAAGGTAGGATGGGGAAAACTAAAGCTAACAACCAACCCATGATAAATGGATAAATAACTAATAAAAAAATATAAGAGGAGGACCAGACCCAACCCGATGTGGGCGTGAAGGGAAATGGCCGCCCCTGACAAAAGAAATATCCATAATAATCAACAAATATCAAATGCATCCGAACACAAGGGCAAAAATTAAACAAATAATCTTAACAGTACCAATGAAAATAAAATTCCCAGAAGCTAAGAGAAGTGAAGGGCAAAAATAAGGCATGTTATGGAATTGATAAGAGGCGAATAGGCCCGAGGGGGTAGCTCGAAGCCTAAACGACAGCCCTCACTCCCGAAGCAAAGGGACACAGAAAAAATTTAATCAATCAAAATCACTAATTAGACATCACGAATAGGAAATACATCCTAAACATGAAGAGGAACAGTGAAAAAGATCGAAAAAACAAGGCGACCCAAGTTCGCGAACCTACGCATGGAGGTCACGTGAGGCCACGAGAGGTGATCGAGACGGGCGTTATAAATCCCCTTAATTACTAGACTAAAGGGAAATACTGGAGCCACAATCGCCTCAAATGGAAAAATAACACTGGTACTCAAGTGGTTTGATGAAGACCTTGGACTTTGAGGAACACTGGTACTCAACTTTGATGAAGAAAGACCTTGTGAGGATGCCATAATGATGAAAATAAGCACAAAATAAAAAGCACAACGAAAACACGTGTGACCACAGGTGCTTGCTGAAATGGAATGAGGCTAGCTGTGATTTGTGTACTGTCCAGGGAGGTGAGTGGTGCATGGGTTTTAACTAAAAGCACCTCTCAGTGGGACTTTTGACTTTGGGATCTCTATAGGATAAGGTTCCGTGTTTTATTGTTCACCCTTTTCCATACACGACTCCATCTAATGGAGCTCGCTCTGGGGTAGTAACTCCAGCATTTCATTTAGCTTTCTCTGGTATCTAGCAATGGAATTACCTAGAAATAAGTGCTGAATGGACTTTTCACCAGCTGACACGGGACCCGATCCAGAAAATAGATTTAGAAAATAAATTGGGATGAAATACAGGTATACCTCAAATAATGTCAGTAATTGGGTTCAAAACATACTACTCGAATCAGAACATAATTTAATTCGAATAAACAACCTTAAAAAATTAGCTAGATTCCTTACAAACACACCTTAATGTCATTGATAGCATTCTTTTTTAATGAAAATATACATTTTCCTTCATGTTAAGGTAAAGAATACCCAAAACCATTCACCAAAAAGAATCCCAAGCATCCTAAAACAACCAACAATGATGCCAATAATTTTGCTGATTGATGTAAACGAGTAAACCGATGCAAAGAGACTTTATTTTTCCTTATATTATTTAATAAAAACTCTCTTTCGTATGTTATTTAATAAAAAGCCCCATTCTTATATTATTATTTAATAAAAACCCCATTAAGTAGTAAAAAAAAATTACTTACCTTGAATGACTCAGGGTGAGTTATTACTGTACAAGGGTCTATGCAATAGTCAAGAGAGGGGTTGGACAACAAGATGGAAGAAAGGAAGCAGGAATGAATGTCAAGTAAAGAACCAAAATGTGGATGGGGCTAGGGGCAGATGCAAACACCCTTTAGTAATGCCTGTACTGTAGTGTACTTGAATGAAATGCATTGATGACACTAACCCCCTGATGGGGTGAAGTTGATAGTATAATTGCTTATATAGAAAAAGTAATGTTGATCAATCTGCTCTCCAGGTTGTGTGAGATAGCGTTTTGATTAGATTTAAAGTATTTTTTAATTTATATCTTGAATATTGGCAATAAGAGCATTCCTGTTTAGTTATGTCAGACATCAACTCGAAACTTGATTGCTTGTCTGATGTGAATTTCTTTTTCTCTCATTTCCAGTTAGATGACATAGTTTTGTTTCTATCTGGCATCTCTATAGAGTGTAATAGCTTATGTTGTTCAACAGACTTGAAATCTAAGTGAGGAAACCCATGAGTAAACTTTAGTTATTTTGCTTGGCACATTTCAGATTTGAAACAATGTAAAATATTGCAGCCATCCAGTTAGACATTATTTTTGACACCAGCACTGTTAGTGCTTTCATTGATTATCAATACTGTATACAGTATTTAAGTGTGTCAGATATATTCAGAACATCAAAGAGTGTTGTTTGTTTATATTCGAAGCCATTCTGGATATGGTCTTAAATGCAAATTTACATGAAGTTATGATTTTAGGCTGTCTATACCATGTTAGTTTGACAATGACACAGACAGCTAGTAAAGGAGATACATGTATACATATTGTTATCGGCTTTCCAAGGGCATTTTTCAGGTAGAGTTCTTTTTGCTCTCTTGATGGGAAGAAAAGTAATAGTAAAATTGTAATTTCTGGGCTTTGACCTGTGTCACCTGGTGAAATTACCATCTAGCACATTTCTAGGTACATTCATTGCTAAACATACCAGAGAAAAGCTAAATGCAATGCTGGGGTTACTACCCCCAGTGCGAGCTCCATAAAATGGAGTCGTGTATAGAAAAGGGTGAGTGTTGTCACTACCACAGGCCTCTGCCCTGTAGATATTCCCAATCTCAAAATCCCCCAGAGCGAGGTGCCGTTATTTATCGCACCAGCTCCCCGACTACCAACAACTCAGCCGCCATATTGTCATTCCATTTTAGCACGGTCAGCGCCTTGTTGTTGTTATCAACGGTGTGCTTCATTTGCCTTTTTTTGTGCGATATTATGTCTTCCGTCCAGGAATTTTCTTCACCTAAGTTGAGTACCATCTCCCTTTTGTTTTTAGGCAGCTGAGGCTCTTTATTTACCTTCTAATTCAATAATTAGGGGGTTGAATATGACGCTTGGTCTCGGCCGCCTTTGCTCCCGACCTCACGTGACCTTCAGTCTTTGTGTGGTTTACGTGTGGGACTTTTTGCCCCCTTTATATGATAATATTTTTTTATGTGTGTTTTTACATAATTTCATATTCACTCCTCGTCGGAGTTAGTTTTTTTCCGAATTACCCCTTCCCTGGGGAGGCGCAGGTCCTCTCCTCTCTTAGGCTATGAGATTTCCCCCTCTCGCCTTTGTGATCATAATTCCATTTTATCCTTGGACCCACTCCTCCTCCAGCTCTCGGGTATATTCTCTGAGATGGTACGGTTATGCTATTTATTTTCACTAATTTATATGTTAACGGATGACATTGATATTTTTGGATTAATTTGTTTACGCTTGATCGTAAGGGTCGGCCATTTTACCATCCGCGTCTCATATCGCGATTGGTTTGGACCGCCCTTCTACATGTGTCTTTTATTAATTAAGTTCTGTTTTCATATATGCGGTGTACGTTATTTTATACATTATGTGGTTAACTTTTAGTGTCACCTTAGTCTGATAGTACCCGTGTTTGTCCTCCTGGGCTAGCCTTCTTGGCCACTGATCGGCTTCAGTAGGTTAGCCTAGGAAGTTAGGCTACCTTACGGCTCTTTGCTCCCTCCCCAAAGCTTGGAGGGAGGTTTGGGTGAGTAGGAGAGTTTCACGTTCTGTACCTTCCCGATGATGTCGTCTGGTTCGGATGGGTGTTATTAGGCCTATGTTTTCCCCCTCCCCCTATTTTGGCCTTCCCGATTGGACTCTTGAGTCCTAGTAAGGTTAGGCTAGAATAGCGAGGGTCTTCTTATTCGTAGCCTACTCCTGTCCGAGCCGTTGGTGTCTGGGCAGGCATTCTAGCTTCGTGGGTTTCCCCCCTCTCCTACCACCCCCCTCCCTAGTCCCTTCCACCCTTGGCTGTCTTCGTGTACATCGTGAAGTGTGCCTGGGGTCGGGTGCTCTGAGCCCTAACCCCGCCCCCCCCCGTTTTCCATGTCGCTAGCCTAACATTCCTTACCCCTTCCTTTGCATTGAGTGGTTCTCCCTAGTTCTCCCTTATCCAGGGTCGCCAATCTCTGTTGATCGGCACCCCGTGGGGAGTTCTTTTGGTGTCTGGGGGTGCTTCACCACTCCCTGGCCACCACTAATTCATTACCACCTCTTTGCATCCTTTTAGCTTATGGAGTGTATCCTAGTATTCTCCCCCCCTTTGGTTGTCGTTCTCCCATGATCGACGCATTGTGGGGTTTGTTTGATTATCGGCGTAGGGGGGGTGCCCTCCCACTCTCTGGCCGCTGCTATAGGTTCCCTCCATTTGCCTATCCCCTACCCTTCCCTAGCATCAGCATGATGAGTTTCTCCCTGCCCAGGGTTGTCGTTCTCTTTAGTCCGTCACCCCGTGGAGAGTTAATACGGTATCCAATTAGTGTTATCCGCGTGACTGGCCTCCGTCTCGGTGTCCGCTCTTCTGCTAGCTATTGTTGTCCTTGTTTTGTTCCCTGTTCTATACAGCTAGAACATCGACCATATTCCCTGGGTATCTATCTTGACTTTGGCCAGATCTTACTTCCGCCGTGTTGTCGGGTCTCCCGTTACCCTCTCGTTATTGTAACCACTCCAGTGGGTATGGTGTGTGGTTGGATGGCGCTCACCCCGCCTCCTCCGCCGCCACCATAAGTATGGTGTAACTTGATTCCCCCGGCACCAAGCGGAATTTTATAACCAATGTATCATATCTGTTGTTTTTTGGCAAACACTAGGGTTAACCATTTTGTGCTGTATATTACTTTACCTCTACTGGGCCGTGTCCGGGGGTATTGGTAAATCTGCTATTTTGTTTATGACGCATGTTCACACTTTGGACCCTCTAGTAACTCCGGATTTACTCCGGTGGTCCCTATCGTTTTACGCATGTATGTTAGATATACCCTCTTATTGCCGGGCTCTCTCCGGCGGGGTCTGACCAGACCATTGCATGCTCCGTCAGTCATTTTAAATTAAGGCTCAGCTCCGGCACCCTGCTCCGGCGTGCCTTATTAGCATACTCATGTATCATCTTTCCATTTATAGATGGTACGTTGTCAGGAGCAGGGGTGCACGGCGGTCCTGCAACAGGCTTGTGGACACGAAGTGTGTCGGTCCCACTCCGGCTGCGCAGTTCGAGTCGGGGACCTGATCGTCTGGCACCCCGACGGATGTGAGGTGTGCTACGCTCTCTACGAGCAAGTGTTGGATGAGTCGGTAAGCTACATGTCCCCTAACCATTGTTCTTTCTTGAGTTTATGACTTTTATTGATATATTTATGACAGTTGGAGATTTTGTTAGTTAGCAATCTCCTTCTTTCAGGCCGACCGCAGCTCCCGCGACTCTTCGCTGTTAACCCTCAAGACCTGGGTCAGTGGCTTTGGGAGGAACGTCGGGTCGGGGAAGCCCTACGTTCTGTCTCAGGATATCTGTAGTATCCTCTACCCCGGCGCCTGGGTCTCAGCGTCCGTCTCGGCGGAAGTAGCCGCCCCCTTGATCGCTGGGATCCAGGAGATGACGGAACACTCCCACGAAGAAGCGGCCATTTGCGGAAAGGTAGCGGAGGAGGTTGCGGCGATCAACCTCAACTTGGAGCCTATGAACGTTGACCCGGACCACCAACTTGCAGGTAAGGGGGTAAGTGAGGCAGAAAGTTCTGATCCTCTTTTCAGCTCTCCTTCCTCTTCTGTTTCTTCCTTTAGAGGGTTTGGAAAATCCTCTTACCTTGAGGACAGGTCAAGGTCTACTGTCCCCAAGGTAAAATGTGAAAACAAAGACCTTGTCTAAATCCTTCAAACCCCAGAAGTCTCGCTCCGGGGCTCCCTTGAAGTCGTCACGGGCCCCTAGCCCCATGCCGTCTATGAGCGAGGGGCCCCCCCTCCGGAAAGGGATCGAGATCCAAGCAGAGTAAGGTGAGTCCCCCTCGTCCTTCCTTTGACCCAGAGTCGTTTGCTGAACTTCTTATGGAGAAGTTCGACAAGAGGGTGGAAGAGAAGTTGACCGAACTCTCCTCCCAGTTGTCTTCCGACCTGGAGTCATCAAACGCCTCTGTTAAATCCCTAGCAGAGAAGGTGAAAAACCAGGAGAGCTTGATCTCAGGGTTTATGCGCGCCGGGACAGTCGCTCAGCCCTTGGCTGTTCCGGACGCTTCCGGTCTTCCCCCCTTCGATAAGGGAAACCCTTGGCGCCTGGCTCTTTATGCTCCTCAGCATGAAGACACCCTTACCATCGAAGGTCTGGGTACTCGCAGGTTGGAGGAACTAGAGTTCTTCCCACCTGGCTTACTGCCCCCCTTCCCAGGTTATGCCAGGCTTACCGAGGAAGCCTGGATAAGATCGGACAAGGTCGAAAAAGAAACTGTCATCTTTCCAGGGACCAGGCTCAATCCACCCTGTTGCGCACGCTCACAGACAGCTGAGAACACGAAACTTACCCCTGTCAAGGGTTGTTTTACGATGTTCTCGGTGGGAGATACTATCCCCACCCCCTGCACGACTAAGGTAGCCCTGCATACCAGTCAGGCAGGCATTGAGGGCAAGCCCCTTCCACAACTCTGGGAGACAGATCCCACCTCTCTAGTCTTCCCCGGAGATTCTGATTTTTGGAAGGGAGCTCCGGCCACTTTTACAGTGGGTAGGCTCGACCCTGACTGCGCTTCTGCCCTCTTCAGCGAGCAGCTTCCGAAAATCCCGGATTCTCTCCTGAAGGCCGAAGCTGAGACCAAGGGCAGGTTAAGTCGGTCCCTACATTCCCTGACTTTGGCGGAGGCAACTTCGGTTGTCTATAACAAAGAAGCCCTCTTTCAGGTCCTTACTAAATCCCCTACTGGCGGGGTTCCAGCAGGACCTATATGATTTCATAGTGGCTCGGATGAACTGCCGGAAACACATCTTTACGGCAGCCTCTATTCGCACGAGCCCAATAGGCTCATGAAGAGCTCCATCGGGGGGCTAATCTCTTCCCCAGGAAGAGGTAGAAAGAGTCCTGACGGAAGCAGCCAGGGCTAACCAAAGCCTCCGCTCCCGCTGGGTCTCCCCAAAAGCGGGAAGTTAACGGAGTCCGCCGGACCTCATCCCAGACCCGGGAAGAGGTTCAAGAAATTCAAAAGGCCTCCTACCCAGACGGTGCTGCAGGCTGTTCCGGTCTCTCCAGCCGGCCAGCCTTCAACCTCTAAGGCTCAGCCTCAACCACAGTATGTGCTGGTTCAACCAGCCCAGCACATGCTCGCCTCCCCTACATACGTAACGTCTCTGGCTTTCAATGCTTCATACGAAAGTCATGGGGCATTTCGGGCATTTAACCGAAACGCCAGGGGAAGCAGAGCCAGAGGCTCCTTTAGAGGCAAGTCGGTGTCTCGCTCCATCTCCCGAGGGAGAGGAGGCCGAGGTAGCAGAGGAGGCAGATCATCTCCCGCCCAGTGAGACTCCTCAGGTAGGCGGGAGGCTGTATCATTTTCGGGACCAATGGACCTTCAGTCCGTGGGCCCACAGCATAGTCTCCAAGGGCCTGGGTTGGAGCTGGAGCAGAGGCCCTCCTCCACTAGTCAGGTTCCATCAATCACCATCCAAAGCCCTCCAGGACTTCGTGAAGGACCTACTACAAAAGAGGGCTATAAAGAAAGTGAGACACTTTGAAGTTTCAGGGCAGACTGTTCAGCGTTCCGAAGAAAGGCTCCAGTCAGCAAAGGGTAATCCTAGACTTGTCTCGTCTCAATTTATACATTCAATGCGACAAATTTCGCATGCTCACAATCTCGCAGGTTCGGACCCTACTTCCCCGTGGAGCCATAACCACCTCTATAGATCTTTCAGACGCCTATTATCACGTCCCGGTTGTGAGAAGGTTCTCTCCTTATCTGGGGTTCAGACTAGGAAAGCAAGCGTACTCGTTCAGAGTCATGCCATTCGGGCTCAACATAGCCCCCAGAATTTTCACCAAACTGGCAGATACAGTAGTTCAACAACTACGGTCTCAAGGGATCATGCTAGCCGCATACCTGGACGATTGGATCATTTGGGCACCCAACGCCAGCGAATGTCGGAAAGCAACAACCATAGTAATCGGTTTTCTGGAATCTCTGGGCTTCCAAATAAACAGGGAGAAGTCTCGCCTAGTTCCAGAGAGCCGCTTTCAGTGGTTGGGAATCCAGTGGGACCTACACTCACACAAGCTGTCTCTTCCGCCAGCCAAGCGGAAAGAAATAGCCAAAGCAACCAGGCAATTCCTCATGAACAGGAAAGCTTCCGTTTTGGCACCCAAGAAAGGGTCTTAGGTTCCCTTCAGTTTGCTTCACTAACGGATCTACTCCTGAAAGCCAAACTGAAAGACATAAACAGAGTATGGCGGAGACGTGCCAACATCGGATTCAGAGACAAGGGGTGTCTAATTCCGCAAGTACTGAGGAAGAGACTCCAGCCCTGGACAACAGTCAAGTGCTTATCAAAGTCAGTACCGCTCCAGTTCCCCCCTCCGGCATTAGTGATTCACATGGATGCTTCTCTGAGCGGGTGGGGAGGATACTCTCAACACAAAAAAGTGCAGGGAACATGGTCCACTATGTTCCGCCAGTTCCATATCAATATTCTCGAAGCAATGGCAGTCTTTCTAACCTTAAAGAAACTGCGTCCAACCAGACTAATCCATATAAGGCTGGTCTTGGACAGTGTGGTAGTGGTGCATTGTATAAACAGGGGAGGTTCCAAGTCGAGCCGGATCAACCAAGTAATGATAGCAATATTCTCCCTAGCAAACAAGCACCAGTGGCATTTGTCAGCTACCCATCTGGCAGGAGTTCGGAATGTCATTGCAGACTCTCTGTCCAGAACAACTCCGCTGGAGTCGGAATGGTCCCTGGACAAAACATCATTCGAGTGGATTTGCAGTCAGGTCCCAGGTCTCCAGGTAGATCTGTTTGCCACAGAAAGCAACCACAAACTTCCATGTTATGTGGCCCCCAACCTGGACCCTCTGGCTCACTCCACAGATGCGATGTCAATAGATTGGAACAAGTGGCAGAGGATCTACCTGTTTCCTCCAGTAAACTTGTTGATGAAAGTCTTACACAAGCTCAGGACATTCAGAGGTCAGGTGGCTCTGGTAGCGCCCAACTGGCCGAAGAGCAACTGGTTTCCTCTTCTTCTAGAACTGAAGCTCCGGTGCATACAGATCCCCAGACCAAAAAGGATTTTGACAAAGGAAAAATCTATTTCTGGGGAGGGGCCCGTGTCACCCGGTGAAATAATCCATTCAGCACTTATTTCTAGGTAATTCCGTTGCTAGATACCAGAGAAAAGCTAAATGTAAAGCTGGGGTTACTACCCCAGAGCTTAGCTCCAAGAAATGGAGTCGATATGGTAAAGGGTGAGATTGTCACAATCACGGGACCCTGCCCTATAAAGATTCCCAATGTCAAAAGTCCCAACAAGAGAGGTGCCGATACAAGCCCATGCACTACTCGCGGACTGTACACAAGGCAACACTAGTCACATTCCATGTTAGCACCCACCCCACTAGAATGATGTTTACCATGGGAGGGAGAGAATGAAAAACAGGGGTGGTCATCAGGGTGACGGGCCTCCCCAGAAATAGATTTTTCCTTTGTCAAAATCCTTTTTCTGGATCGGGTCCCGTGTCAGCCGGTGAAATAATAACAGAGAAATAAACATCATTCTTATGCTATTAAAGACTTAAATAGAGACGTTGAAAACTAGGAGAATTCTACCCTGAACATTAGTAAGGTCCTCTAAATTCATGTAATGAAAATAATGTAAGTGGTCACCGTCTAAGATCATGAGCTTTAGAATTGAACCTGAATAGGCTTGTATTAAGAAAATACTTTCTGCCTAATAGCAGACACAATGACAGTAACCCCCCCCCCTTTTTTTTTTAAAAGAGAGGACCTGACAAAATTGCGAGGTCCTGTCTAAAAAAGCCTGTAAGGAGAAAATTGGGCACAGAAACAGACCTTGTAAAAGGGGAGTACTTTCCAAGGTGACCACCGAAAATGAGGACCTTCAACTGTAGATAGAGTTAGGGTGAGGAATTGCAACAGGGTTTCTGATGAGGGGAAACCAAAATGATTGGTTCCGCTAGACAGGGCAGACAGTACAGGAAAACTAACACTAGAAGCTAAGCTGATTAAAATTTTGGGTCTTCCCAACAAGGAAAGGTAAGAACAAGATGATTGTTGGTTACTGAAGCTAGCTCCGATACATTACTCAAAGACCAGGAAACCGAATGTGGACGGAATACTGGTCTCAGACGAACACAGACCTTAGGGATGAAAGTTAAGAGCCTGTGAGTCTGGTTCCAACAAAGCACTTTCCTCAGGCCAATGCGGCCGCATCATTACTGTTGCTTTGAAAACTATGTGAAGAGTGCTAGTTACTTAACTGCAGAACCATACTGAAGTAGAGTAGGATCCCTTGACTGATTTTAGGAAAACAGTAATAACAGGACCAAGATCAGTTTCCTCCTAAACTGTAAGATTCACAAAGACCACAAAGCCAGGGCATCAGAACTTTGAGGGGGCTGACGCAGGCTGAGTTTATACCAGTCTTGACAGCATGATAGTTTGTGGCTGAATTGGGTTGCAAACAGACCTACTTCCAGGTCCAGGAAAAGGTCACAAGACTACCTGAATGACACTCCGTCTAAGGACTATTCCGACACCAGGGGGGAGGCCCTGGATAGGGAAAAAGTAGTGACCTTTTGGACCCCTACGAGAAGGGTGGCAGACAGAGGCACTTGTGTCTGTTGGTTATGGAGAAGAATGAACCATAACCTGAATGAAGCAACTCGGGTTCGAACCCACTTGTTTACGCAGCGCACTATTGCTGTTTTGTTCAGAACCAGCCTAAAATGAAACCTCTTGGGAGGAAGAAGTTTCCCAAGGACAGGAAGACTGCCACAGCCCTCCAAAGCGTTGATATGGAACTGCTGGAACGTGACCGAGCAAGTTCCATGTACTTCATGGGGCCAAAATATCCACCCCACCCGCCCAGAGAGGTGACGGTGTGGAATACTGAGGCCGGAGGGGAAAGCTGGAGAGGAACTGACTTGATAAGCACTTGACAGTTGTGCAAGGCCGGAGGCCACTATTCAAACAGGAGGAATCAGGGAGACACGTCCCTGACTCCGCCATACCCGAGTTATAAACTCCAGCTTTGACTTCAGAAGGAGAACCGTCACTGAAGCAAACTGGAGAGAGAGCCCAAGACCTTTTCTTGGGCAACATGAGAGAGGTATGCTTGTGTTGATGAAATGTTAGGTCGCCCTTGCTATCTCTTTCTGCTTCCACTGGATTCACAACTACTGAAGGCTACCCTCCGGAATCAGGTGGGATTCCTTCCTGTGTACTTAGAAGCCCAGAGACTCTAGAAAACTGATTATAATGACCGGCACCCTCAGGCAATTCCCGACGCTGGGTGCCCAAATGAGCCAGGCAACTAGATATGCGGCTAGCATAACCTTCTAATACCGGAGCTGTTGAACTACGGTACTGTTCAAACTGGCAAAGACTCTGGGGGCTGCATTGAGGAGGGCATGAACCTGAAGGGGTACGCCTGCTCCCCGAGTCTGAATCCCAAGAAGGGATAGAACCTTTCTGCAACCAAGATGTGAAAGGAAGCGTCAGAAAGGTCTATAGAGGTGGTTACGGCTCCACGGAGCAGTAGGATCCGAACCCACAAGACTGAAAGCAACCGAGACTTGCCGCATTGAATGAGGAAAATAAACGGGACACGCCCGGAAAAATTTTCCAGTGGAAGGGAACTTCCTTGGCAGACTGAAAAAGCCTGACAGGCCATTCACAAAGTCCTCCAGAACTCTGGCCGGAAGCTGACTGAACCTGATTTGGGGGAGGGGGACAAACAGTCCAGCTCCACCCCGGGCCTTGATAACTATACTCTGGGCCCAGGGACTGAAGTTCCAGTGGGAAAACGATACAGCCTCCCACCCATATGAGAAATACCACAGGGAGGAGGCTTGATTGTCTCCCCTGAAGCGTATGCCTTCCCAATTTCTCGGAGAGGAGCAGGATGCTTCCTGCTCCTATGATAACCCCTGAGGGTCAGAGCCTCTGGCAGAATGTCTAGTGAAAATTCTTTCCTTGGGTTTTGTATGAAGCAAAGAAAACTCCAGCGGAGGCACATGGGGAGGCAGAGACACACGGGGTGTTACAAGGGGCTGATGTGTTGGCTGAACCCGCACACATCGAGGTGGAGGCTGGGAGTGAGAGGCTGACGGCTGTCCAGGGCAGGAACCTGAAGAGCCTGCACCACCGCCTGAGCAGGGGCGCTTGAACTCACATGAACTTCTTGCCGGACTTGGGATAGGGCCCGGCAAGATCAGATTGTTTCCGCCGTAAAGGTAGACACCCATGAGAACGGAGGCTCTGATTAACATTAGTATCCCCGACGGACCGTAAATAACGCCCACCTGGGGAAAAGATTAATTCTCCAGGTGAAACTGTTCATAAGATTTTTCGGCTCAAGGCGGAACGTGGCTGGCAAAAAAAGTGTTTTCAGCTGTCCAACCGACTGATGAAATAAAGCGGGACCTGCAGAAAACCTGACAAGAGAGATTTTATCAGGACCCAAACAACGAACCGCCATTATATACCACAGACATTGTTTCTGTTAAAGTCAAAAGAATTCGGGGCCTGGGCCTGACTTACACCCTGTTTCAATAAATTGAGAGCTTAGGAGTCTGTACGCTGAATAAATTAGAAGATAGTCTGGAGTTAGAAGATTGATTGTGAACGATATCTGTGATATCTGTCTCCCGGAAATGCGTCAGCGGTTTATTTTCGAAACAAGCCTGTTGATAAGAGGGGCTACATTGAGCACAAGGGGTAGGAAGCAGGGCTCTCAAAGAGAACACGGTAAGACCCCATAGCTGGCGTGAACTTGGAATTCTCCGCCTGCCACTCCGTTAGAGTTCTCAATGGAGACAATGTGCCCAGCCCCTAGGGAAGATGAGGGCTCTCTTAGGGGATCCTGCCAGATAGATACCATGCTCCTTCTGACAGTCTGGTAAAACCCGGATAAGGGGATACCAGGCCGGAAGGGAAGAAATGCAATTCCACCAACCTCCATGTGCCCACACCCCGATAGGAGGGTGCCTTCATGCTGGGAAGCATAAAGGGTTAGGCGCCAAAGGTTCCCCAGACCGGAGGGGAAAGAGGTGGAGGTGTCCGGGAACGATAGAATTCTGGAATGGAGCAGGATTTTTGGCAGGTGATCCATTGACAATGAGTCTTGAGATTAATCTCTTTGGGATTTAAGCTCCTGGGAAAGGGAAGGCACGGACCATGAGGTAGATAGATAGTTTGATAGGTTGACAATGACCCTCAAATCGAGCTCCTTATAAGGAGACCCGTAAAAGAGTCTTCAACAAAGGAAGGAGGGGGTAACCGCCTTGCTTTGCTTGGGCCGTGTCCCTTTCCAGAAGATGAGGCCAAACTCGTGAAAAGACGGCACCGGATTAGAGATCCGAGACGTCCTCGAGTGGGCCCCGGAGCGGTCTTCTTGGTTTAAAAAGGGTCTTTTTTTGACTGATTTTTACCTTAGGGACGGTACACCAGGAACCGTCAAAAAGGGATGAGGAGCTAACGAATCCCCTAAAGGAAAAGTTTGCCTCACCTAATTCCGAGCTAAGCGGAAAAGGTTTGCCTCACTTATTCTCGCACCTACTTATCGCCCGGGACGATGTTCACAGGTTCGAGAACGAGACAGAAGGCCGCCAACGTCTTCAGAAAACTCTCCGTAAACAGCAGAGTTACGAGACTTGCAGCCGGCCTCCAGGAGGGGGAAAATTAGGACCCCAAACACCGGAGGAGCAACTATTAATAAGTCATATGAGACGGAGTTTGGCGAAGGAAAAACCGATAGGTTATATAAAATTATATGAAACCTACCGATTTATCGAGAATCTTTCCCGGAGACGGAGTTTGGCGGAGGGAAATCGATAGGCGTATATGAAACCTACCGATCCACCGAGAATCTCCCGGAGAGAGCCCAAACACATTTAAAGAGCGACTATTAATAAGCCACATGAGGCGGAGCTTTGACGGAGGTAAAACCAACAGGTGTATATGAAACCTACGGATTCATCAGGTAGCCTGCTCGGAGAGAGCATAGCGCATAACGCAACCTGCCGGGTACCAAACGACTAATAATAAGCCATATGAGGTGGCGTTTGGCGGAGATAAACCGACTGGTGTAAATAAAACCACGGATTCATCAAGTAGCCTGCTCGGAGAGAGCATAGCGCATTTTTACAACCTTCCGAGCCAAGAATAAGCCACATGAGGTGGAGTTTGGCGGAGACGAAACCGACAGGTGTATATAAAACCCAGGGTTCATCAAGAAGTCTGCTCGGGGAGAGCATAGCGCACTTCACAACCTTCCGTGCCAAACTATAAATTCTCCAAAACAGACTGCGCACCGGAATGGGAACTATAGACTCGTGACCGCTGGCTTGTTGCAGGATA
Source organism: Macrobrachium rosenbergii (assembly GCF_040412425.1). Classification (NCBI taxonomy): domain Eukaryota; kingdom Metazoa; phylum Arthropoda; class Malacostraca; order Decapoda; family Palaemonidae; genus Macrobrachium; species Macrobrachium rosenbergii. Next base: position 36,571,658 of record NC_089777.1, read on the forward strand.
GCGGAGCATTCCTGCACTTCGACAAAACCAGCTGAAAACTTATGAGAAGTGGGCATGCTGGAACGGATGCCGGAGCAGAGTACCGTAGCAGCGACTTAGCCTAGTCAGACCAGGAAAACCCCCGGAGAAAACCGGAGAGAAAACCGGGCTAACAGGACAAAACTCATAGACATAAAAACAGAGTCAACGGAACATTCCGGAGCGACCATGTTTTAACAATATGTGACGGATATAAACATAGTGGGAAGGTTATGAACTGTTCGAAGTGGGCGACTCAGAGCCAAGAGAGGAAAACCCCGAAGGAGGATATCCTGAACGAAGTGATAGCGGTGGGTGGAATAAACGCCGACCGCTAAACACTAAAATCGCCGGAGCAGTAAGCAAGGAGAGCGCCCAACAAGATAACGAAACACCGAACAGGTAGTAGCAAAATGGAGGGGAAACGCCGAAAGTAAATAAAACAGAAGACAGTTAGGTGGAAAACGCTAACTGGCCTCGTATGAGATCCCAACAGTGAGGTGCAAACCTGTAGGAAACACCACGAAGGGAAACAGTCGACGTAAAAGGAAGGGGAAAGGATATGCCAGGAGGTTGGTAACCCAAAGTAGCGACCAGGGGTGGGACAGCACTCCCCGGGCACCCAGAGATCTCATAGATCCCCTCGCTATGTGAGCTGTGTTGCACGACAAGAGCGAGAGAAAAGGAGAGGAAGAGCAAAAACCTCTACGGCCAGGAGAGCAAAGAAAGGCAAAAGGAGTGTGAACAGGAGTGGAGAGGGCACTCCCGGTCACCTCCAGGTCCAGGTGGAGTGCCAACCGATAAGGTCAGACACACCGAGGGACAACCAATCAATGCAGAGTGAGGGGATGTAGGCTACAGCACAAAATAAGGATAAATTGCTCTCAAGCCTTGGAAAGATAACAAACCTTGAAAACGAACCAAGGGGAGAGTGAGAGCAAAGGATAAAAGGGGGAGAAGGGGATTCTCGAAACCACAAAATAATATATATATAGTCGGTAAAAGGAGTGTGAACAGGAGTGGGGAGAGCACTCTGGTCACCATTGGTAAGCAACCCAAAGAAGGATTGAATAGGATAGGCTACGCAGGTAAAATTCCCTAACTTATTAGGAACATTAGCCTAAGTGAAAAGCCGAAACAGGGAGAGGGTGGACGAGGCAATATATCCAAGCCAAAACCAAACAAAGGGAAGCACCAGACATAAAACACATATGTACAGAACGAGATCACAGACATGAAACTCATAACGCACAGATCGAGATCGCCCCTCCCTTAACGATTTTTCCCCGAAGGGAAAAAGTGCTATAGCCAACCCCTAGGCCAACCTAACTGAGGCGATGCAAAGGAAGGAAGCCTAGGAGAGGGGTAAAGGCTAACTAATAACTCAAATAATGCATAATAAAACAAAAATTTTCTATAAGGTACATGTAGGAGGATAGGCAGGCCCAAACACGACATGAACGTGAAGGGAAATGGCCGACCTCCAGTTAAATGAAAGTACCCAAAATAATTAACAAAATTCAAAAGCATCCGAGCACAAGGTCAAAACTTAAATGTACCAATGAAAATCATGTTCCCATAAGCTTAGAGAAGTGAGAGACTAAAATAAGGCAAAATAAAGCCAAAATAATAAGCGAATAGGCCCAAGGGGGAACCACATAGCCTAAACAGCAAGACAGCACTTGACCAGGAAGGGAACACAAAATTCACAAAATAAACAAAATTATAAAAACAAAGTAAAAACCGTAACAGTACCAATGAAAATAAGATCCCCAAAGGCTAAGAGAAGTGTGGGGACAAAATTAAGGCATAATGAAGCCATGATAATAAGAAGACGAATGGGCCCGAGGGGTAGCTCGTAGTCAAACTCTAAACAGCACTTCTCTTAATGAAGCCAGCTTAAGCTAAACATCACTTCTAAACAGTAATGAAGCCATGATAAAAGCGAATGGGCCGAGGGGGAGTCATAGCTAAACGCTAAACAGGTGAAACCATGATAAAAGCTCGTAGCCTAAACGCTAAAACATCACTTGAGCCTAAACGCTAAACATCACTACCCGTAATGAAGCCATGATAAAAGCAAATGCTAAACATCACTACCCGGAAGCCATGATAAAAAGCGAATGAGGGGGTAGCTCAGTAAAGTAAACATCAAACGCTAAACATCACTACCTGGTAATGAAGCCATGATAAAAAGCGAATGGGACCGAGGGGGTAGCTCGTAGCTAGCCTAAACGAAGCCATGAAACAGCACTTCGAGGGGTCGTAGTAAAGGGGTACAGAACAAACAAAATTAATCAAACCCACTAAAGTTAGGAATCATTAATTGGGAAAATATCCCAAACAAAAAGGGAAACTAATAAATAAAACAAAACAAACGTGCCGACCCAAGACCAAGAGAGGTCAAGAGACGCCATGAGAGGAGATCAAGACGGGCGTTATAAATCCCTTTAATTATTAAACTAAAGGAAAATAAGGAGCCTCAATCGCCTAAAAACAATAAAACACTGGTACTCAAGTTGTTGAAGAAGAACCTCATGAGAATGCCATAAAAATGCCAAAATAGAGCACAAAATAAGGATCACAACGAAATTACGTGTGAATGAAATCGTGTGGTAAAAATGGAATACGACTAGTCGACTAGTGTTGCCTTGTGTACAGTCCGCGAGTAGTGCATGGGCTTGTATCGGCACCTCTCTCGTTGGGACTTTTGACATTGGGAATCTTTATAGGGCAGGGTCCCGTGATTGTGACAATCTCACCCTTTACCATGTACGACTTCATTTCTTGGAGCTCGCTCTGGCGGTAGTAACCCCAGCTTTACATTTAGCTTTTCTATGGTATCTAGCAACGGAATTACCTAGAAATAAGTGCTGAATGGATTATTTCACCGGCTGACACGGGACCCCGATCCAGAAATTGACACAAATAGTACAAACTCGGACTGTGTCAGCTTCCTCAAGAGTCCAAGATGCCCTAGCTTTTTGGATTTCATGAAATTTTCAGCTCAGAAAGATGCTAATATTGATCCCGTTAATACACTTTTCTTAGAATCAGACAAAAGGGAATCTACCCTCAGACAATATGACTCAGCAGTCAAGAAATTAGCACTGTTCCTGAAAGAATCTGAAGCTACAGAAATGACCACGAACCTTGCAATCTCGTTCTTCAGGTCATTGTTCGAAAAAGGTCTTGCCTCTAGTACCATTACTACAGCCAAATCAGCTTTAACAAAGATATTTTTACATGGCTTTAATATTAACTTAACTGATTCTTATTTTTCATCAATTCCTAGAGCATGCGCTCGTTTGAGACCAGCAACCCGTCCACACGTTTCCTGGTTCTTAAATGACGTTCTTAAATTAGCATCAGATACTGATAATCAGAATTGTTCATTCTTAAGTCTGTTAAGGAAGACCTTATTCTTAATTAGTTTAGCTTCAGGTGCTAGAATTTCTGAGCTGTCAGCTCTATCTAGAGAACCGAACCATGTTGATTTCCTCCCGTCAGGAGAAGTTCTGTTAGCCCCAGATCTCAAGTTTCTCGCTAAAAATGAAGATCCGTGAGATAGGTGGTCCCCATGGAAGGTTGTCCCCCTTCCACAAGACCTGTCATTGTGCCCAGTCTCTACCTTAAAGGCTTATTTAGACAGAACCTCTAATATAACTTCAGGTCCTCTTTTTGTGAGAGAAAGTGGAGGAACTATTTCTCTGAAGGCCATCAGACAACAAATCTTGTACTTTATTAAACAAGCTAACCCAGATTCAGTTCCTAAGGTCCATGATATCAGGGCGGTGGCCACCTCCACTAATTATTTCCATCATATGAATTTTGACGATCTCAAAAAATATACGGGTTGGAAATCACCTTCGGTGTTCAAACGCCACTACCTCAAATCCCTAGAGGCTCTAAAATTTTCCACAGTGGCGGCAGGAAGCATTGTTCCTTCCTCTGACTGATCTCACTATGCATTCCTAACTGTTCTGTCACTCTCTCTCTCGCCTACCTGCCTCGTTTACTCCCCTTACCGTCTTCTCTGGGTCAGGCATGCCTCACAGCCTGATTCCTGACCATGTTGCATATTGTCTATTGTTCCTATTTGTTAGTATTTAAGTCAATTATAACCGTGTTCTGATGTTCTGTATATCATGTTTACTTTGGGGCATGGTTCCCCCATCTTGTTATTCTCACGTTATTATAGAGATTTTCGGCTTGGGTAATTAAAACTCACTTTTACTAATTGTTTTATTTCTTTCCATCACAGTAGTTTTCCAAGAGCTTCACCAAGCTGGTATGTTTAATTCTCTGTTATAATTTCACCGGGTGACACAGGTCAAAGCCCAGAAAAGGGATTTTGACAAAGGAAAATCTATTTCTGGGGAAGACCTGTGTCACCTGGTGACCCGCCACTATTCCTTCTTTTCCCCCCCCTGGGTAAAATACCAAGCTTGGGGGGTGCTAACCTGGAATGACAATATGGCGGCTGAGTTGTTGGTAGTCAGGGAGCTGGTGCGGGCGTTGTAACGGCACCTCGCTCTGGGGGATTTTGAGATTGGGAATATCTACAGGGCAGAGGCCTGTGGTAGTGACAACACTCACCCTTTCCTATACACGACTCCATTTTATGGAGCTAGCACTGGGGGTAGTAACCCCAGCATTGCTTTTAGCTTTTCTCTGGTATGTTTAGCAATGAATTTACCTAGAAATGTGTGCTAGATGGTAATTTCACTGGGTGACACAGGTCTTCCCCCAGAAATAGATTTTTCCTTTGTCAAAATCCCTTAATTATTATTACCCGTATTATTATTATTCGGAAGATGAACCCTATTCATATGGTAAAGTATGCAGCAAAAGTCGTGTGACCCAATTTCAGTGATTTTCGTTCAAAAGTCACCAACTAGCAACTCTTACCTTCTTCACATTTTAATGGCACCAAGTTGCAATGACGAAACATTTTGCAACTTTGCTCAAAAAAAGATACAGTTCACTAAGCATGGTTTAAAGTATCAGTGCTATATTTTTTTTATCAAAATATCAGCTTGATCATTAACACAGTCATTTTTAATAACGGTGAATATGAAAGACGTAAATACTTAATGAATTTGGCTTTTTAGCCACCATATTAATTTATTTAATGTGATGAAATTATCGGAGATGTAGTTGTAGGCATGGTTTAACCAGACATCAGCTGTTTAAATGGCTCAGTTTGCCTCCCCTCACCCTACCTGTAGGCCAAGTGCTCTTCTCACTTCTCGATTATATTATTCTTATTAAGCCTATGAAGAAAATAATGACAGAAGTATACCACACCAAGACTGTGGTGGAATTTCACAAATCCTGCTTTATGGTCTTATAGACACCCTTTATAAGTTACAAAGATTTGACACAACTACATATTGTTGCTATCTGAAATATAGCCTAGTATGTTATAAAACCAATAGCATAGGCCTAGACTCTAGAGCCATATTATTATTATTATTATTTATAGTACATTGTTGTTGCCATTCTGCAGAATCTGCATACAATAGGTGTGGCTGGTAATGTCCGACCTGATTATAGTCTTCCATTCCTAAAGTAAAAGTAAAGTAATAAAATTGTATTTCTAATAGCAAAGATTACTCTCCACCTCACTTACTTATTTGCAGTATTTATTTATTTATTTTTTTCAAATTGAAGAAACCCCTTGGGAGACTAGACCTATGTAGCTTAAGTTATGGCTTGTAATAATTTATTGCAAGTGTTGAAATCATGATCCTGATTAACATTTGTTTTACACACAAAACTACAAAAGCAAAAAGAGGTAATAACTTTTAATTCATATCCCAAATGCATCAGTTTTTATCATTATACTATGCTCTTCTTAACTTTTCTTTTTCACCCCATCGCAACGTCCTCTTACAGTTTCACTGTATCCAGACTGATGGTTCCATGACTCACGGGAGTCACAGTGAGCTGAGGGATTCATGCTACAGTAACGTATTTAGTTTTTGTTCTGAAATATTATTGTAGCATAAAATATTTTTAGTTTTCATGATCCAATATATTTCAACGATAAGATTCTACATAACAAGTGACCAATTTTTCCCTCATACATGCACGTTTACAAAGTAAAATATAAGATTTAATACCAAGTGGCAACATGAGAACAACGCTTGTCCAGTACAAAAATAAAAAAGTCGCACGAGTTTTGTTGCATACTGTACAAGCCCATGGGCCATTGACTTGAAAATTAAAGTTTTCAAAGAATATGGTGCTCATTAGGAAGTAAGAGAGGGTAAAGGGAAATACAGAAAGAATAGATCTCACTTATTAAAAAGAGAAAATAAATTAATAAAGATAAAAATGTATTAAAATGCAAGGAGAATACCATTAGGGTAGTAATGCATTGCATCTTCGCTTGAACTTTTGAAGTTCCAATTGCACAACATCCGCAGGGAGACTGTTCCACAGTCCAACGGTATGAGGAATAAAGGGCCTCCGGAACTGAGAAGTTCGACAGCAAGGCACATTTACTGCATGTTGGTGCTGCTGTTCAGGTAGGCATTCTGTTTCCAGAACAAACTTGTCTCATCTACGTTAAACACACGTTCAGCACAGTAACCCTCCTCTCTGATTACCTCAGGCAATGCACTAGGAAATTCACTTGCTGCTTTCTAATTACCACTAGCAGCTTCCCCTTGCACCTTAAGGTTATGCAAATTTGCATGGGCCTTAACCACATGAACCAACCTTTGCTAGCCCCAAACTCTTTACTTTCACTTCCTTCCCCCTTCTCTCTTTTCAAGGTTTCAAACAAACTTGTAGCCTTCTCCTGAATCAACAACAATAGGCTAACTGGGATATGCCGTTGATGCTGGTCTTCCAGCCAAATCATTGATAATTGTTCCATCTTAATAATGAGACCACTATGCTTCTTTGTAATCACAGTTGATTTCATAGGAGCAGATCCTTTCACATGTTCAAGTATGAAGTTTTCATAATAAAACTTAATATTGTAATACTTACCTGAACACCTGAATTAGCCCTTAATTCCACTAGCCCGAACAACTCTCAACTACCCATCCCACTATAGTGTATAGTGGGAATTTTAACAGCCAGTGTTACCAACGCTGCAGGTAAAATCTTGTCACTTGAGCTACCTTAACAAATGGTTGGCAGCGCTGACACAGGTGTGCGTCAACAAGCCCCATTTTCGTCAATTGCTTTATTCAAGGTCAAAATTGATTTGGGGAAAGGAGGGTGGGAATCATTCAGGTGTTCAGGTAAGTATTACAATATTAGTTTTATATTATGAAAACTTCATATTGCAATACACTCCCTGAACACCTGAATTAGCCCGATTAACAACATTTAGAGGAGGAGGGATCAATTTTGTTACACGCCCATTTGACAACCGCAGAGATGGTAGCTCTCACCAATCTGCTCTGCATAAGGTATCCATTTAGCCAAACACTCACCATATCAATCAATGGTTTCAGTGAAGAGACATGTTGGAGAGTACTTTGATCGAGTCAGGTCAGTACTCGGCTAGGATACCTGTCTAGTTAAACACTCACCTTATCAATTGTTGCTTTTGGTGATGAGACATGATGAAGAGTATTTTGATCGCCCATCAGGTCCGTACTGTCTCAGTCCGTCGACCCCCCATGTGGTTCTTCAGAACTTCTCATGTATGGAGGAGTACGGTGACCTCCCATGTGGCTATTCATAGCCTCTCATGTATGGAGGGAAATAAAGCAGTGTGCTGAGCCGCTGATCCTCCGGATAAGGTCCGACTATCGACGAGCGAAGAAGTATCTCAGTGCCGACGAAATAGCCTAGCCTACTAGAGTACCCCCTTGGACTCTCGTAGGGAAACTATCAAAGACTAAGATACTTTAAATGTACTAAACCTAAGTTCCTGTGATTATATTATCACTGTTGCCTGAGAATTCTAAAGACTAAAAGGAATTCCTCTATCTGGTTAACCTAAGAATCTCCTCACTATGCAAATACCGCATCAGCTAAATAAATGCCCCTAGATAATAGACTTCGCCGCTAACGTGGAGTAAGAGAATAACCCCCCGCACTAAGCGAATACCAACTCAGCTAAATGAACACACCCTAGATAATAGACTTCGCTGCTACACGTGGACTTAGAGAATAACCCTCTGAACCTCTCATGATCTCAGTAAATGAACGTGTTGCCACTACTAAACGCTGTGAGGCAAATCGAACATCTCTAAGTAAAATGAGTAACCACTGAGACGGACTTCCAAGTAGCTGCTTCAGAATCAGACGGCAGTAAATAATTCCTGGGAAAAGGAAGATGAATTGGACATACCCAATACTGTGTGGTCGGGAAAATACAGAGCTGAAGACGACGAAGAACAACCTGAGAAGCCTGGGAAATTCGTCCCTCCGAAAGTAACTCTGACAGTGGATGGAAAGGATTCGCAGAGAGACAGTCGTGTGTGGAAGCGGAAGGAAGGAATTTTGTAAACCTTTGATAAATAGACTTTAATGCTCCCACCAGACATAAAGATATCTCTGCTGGGTCACCAGTAATGAACACTTGCCGATAAAGAACTTTAAATGAACGAGGCAGAGTTTTAACCTCCGACTCTGTCTTCGCTAAACACTGTGAAGACAGACAAATATGTATCATTCTCTACAGGAACCCAACTGAGAAACACTGAAGCTCGCCCAACCCTTTGCCAAGAAAAGGCAACTTCTTAGTGTCTTAACGTTATAGCTTCAATAGGTTCAAAAGCTGGGAAAAGCAAGATAAATATTGAAATACTTCCAGTAAGTCCCACTGAAGGGGGACCGAGTCGGGAAAAACAGACGCTCAATCTTAAAAGAACTTAATCATCGATATTCTTACCTTGAAACTTCAGGAATGTGGAAACTAAATATACACTAATCATTGAGCAGTAGTCAGCAATAGCCGACGAAAGACTCTTGACTTTCCGGAGGAATAAAAGAAAATCCGCTATTTTGGCTATGGAAGGTCTAGAGACGGAATGACCTTGATAAACTAACTTTTAATTTCTAACATCCAAATCCCCAGTCCAAAACTAACACAAGTAGTACAAACTCAGACTGGATCAGCTTCCTCAAAAATTCAAAATGCCCTGGCTTTGTGGACTTAAAGAATTTGCGGCTCAAAGGGATGCTAACGTTGATCCTGTCAATACCATGTTCTTGGAATCAGATGAGCGGGTCTCCACTCTTCGGCAGTACGACTCAGCAATTAAGAAGACAGACTCTTTTGAAAGAATCTGATACAGTAATGACCATAAATTTGGCAACCCTTTTTAGATCACTGTTTGAGAAGGGTTTAGCCTCTAGTACTGTTACTACAGTCAAGTCGCTTTAGAAAAGTATTTTTTGTATGGTTTCAAAATCGACCTCACAGATCCTTACTTTTCTTCCATCCCTAAGGCATGTGCACGACTGAGACCAGTAATCCGTCCACATACGGTTTCCTGGTTTTTGAATGACGTGTTGAAGTTAGCCTCAGATATCGATAATCAGTCTTGTCCCTACCTTTCCTTATTGAGGAAAACGTTGTTCTTAGTTAGCCTAGCTTCGGGTGCTAGAATTTCAGAGCTGTCTGCACTCTCTAGGAACCCAACCATGTCGAACTTCCTTCCATCAGGGGAGGTTTTGCTGATTCCTCACCCTAAATTCCTAGCCAAAATGAAGATCCCTAGAATAGGTGGTCGCTTGGAAAATTCTCCCCTTCCTCAAGACCTGTCCCTGTGTCCAGTTCATACATTGAGGGCTTATTTAGACAGGTCCTCTCACATCTCATCTGGGCCTCTCTTTATCAGGGAAGGGGGTAATATCTCTATGTCTGCTATTAGACAACAAATCCTTTACTTTATCAAGCAGGCTAATCCTGACTCGGTCCCAAGAGTTCATGATATTAGAGCTGTGGCCACCTCCATTAACTACTTCCATTACATGAATTTCACAGATCTTACCAAATACACTGGTTGGAAGTCACCCTTGGTTTTCAAACCTCACTATTTGAAATCCTTAGAAGCTCTTAAATTCTCAGCAGTCGCGGCAGGGAACGTTGTCCCTCCCTCTGGTACCCTTTCTGATTCCTAGTCAGTTCTTCCTCCACTGCCTCAGTTATCCCCTTACAGTCATTTCAGTCAGGCGTGCCATGACTTTCTCACCTAACCGTGTTATCTGTATATTTGTCTAATTGACACATTTATGTTATAATGTTTTCAATTTTGTATAGTTATTTTGTTTAAGTATATTTTTTATATTGTCATGTTAATTTTAAGCTCCCATCAGTTTCATTTGTACATTATTTGTTATTATTGCTAGCAATTAAAATTTTTGGTGGACCTTTGGTCTTCTGTTCTTTACATTTTGTTATCTCTTGCAGTTTAAGAATGATATTTATTTCTCTGTTAATTTTCACCGGCTGATGGGACCCGATCCAGAAATGGGATTTTAACAAAGGAAAAATCTATTTCTGGGAGAGGGGACCGTGTCACCTGGTGACCCACCTCTGTCATGTGGGATCCCCATAGTAAACATCATTCTGGTGGGGTGTTGCTTTTCATGGAATGCGGCTAGCGGTGATTTGTGTACTGTCCGAGAGTGGTGCATGGGTTTGTAACGGCACCTCTCTGTGGGACTTTTGACTTTGGGATCTCTATAGGATAAGATTCCGTGTTTTTATAGTTCACCCCTTTTCCATACACGGCTCCATCTAATGGAGCTCGCTCTGGGGGTAGTAACTCCAGCATTTCATTTAGCTTTCTCTGGTATCTAGCAACGGAATTACCTAGAAATAAGTGCTGAATGGACTTTTTCACCGGCTGACACGGGACCCGATCCAGAAATAGATTTTTCCTTTGTCAAAATCCCTTAAGGCTTACGGGTTGACTTACTCAATCTAAAAGAAAACTATTTAGGCACAGTTTTAAGGAGTCCGGACTGTTTAGCGGCTCTCTCTACAGTTGCCCTGCAACTAGGTCCAGCACGCAAGGGTTTGGATAATAATAGTAAGAATGCAGTCATCTGAGAAGAAGTTTCGCATTGTAGGGACATTGGAACTTCTGTAGGGAGCTCTAGAAGTTCCGGAAACCAAGCGTGTTATGGCGAGCAGGGAGCTATTAGAGTCAAGGTCGTCTTGACACTCTCCCAACTTCCCTATTACCTATTAATGAGACCGGATGGAGAAAAGGCGTACACTGCATGTGATTCCAACTTGTAACGTCACCTTGGTGACTATTGACATGGGGACACCGTTAGAGAGAAATAATCTGGAAGACGATGGTTTAATCATGTCGCGAATAAGTCAGCAGTTGCTGGCCACTTCCGGAGAACCTGACACATTGCTTCCAGAGTCAAAGTCCACTCTCCCCCCCTTAATACCTGAATGGGAGCGACCTAGCGAATCTGCCCATACTTTGAGACTCCCGATATAAATTGGGTAAGAAGAGCCACTTTCATTCTTCGCATCCTCTCAGGACTATGTGCTATAGTATAGTATTGAGTTCTGTTGAGCCTGTTCCCCTCAGAGTTCTTCAGATACGACATGGCAATTACGCTGTTGCTAAACATAGCCACTAATCTGTAGCACACTAAGACTGAGAACAACTGAGGGCTTCCTTTACAGCATTGATTTTCCCGAAGATTTATTGACTACTCTCATTTCTGAGGCCTGGATTCCTCCAAGGTTGTTTAGGCTTCTCCGAGCTGGTACTGGCCGTTCCCTGCTGGACAGGAACCCTTCTATCTGTGAAGGACCGATTGGACTCTCTCTAGGGTTGTGAAAACCCTCAGAGGAAGAGAGAGAATCTGCTTACCTGAATATGTTAAGAATTCCATAGAATTCCTGCGCTCCTACTAGCTCCTCTAGAGAGGAGGCCAGGCAAACAATCGTCTAGATACTCCAACACTGTATCCTCGACGATGCATAATTGCCAACACCGGAGACGTGAGTTAGAAGAAACCATGTTTGTCATACTGGCTATGTCATCATCCTTGAACAAGAATTAGCTAAGGCTAATGGTGTTCTATGCAATCCCCCTTATGAATGTCTGGATACTGAGGGGGAAGATGACCAAGATAGAAATTTCGACTTTCCTGCTCCAAACGTCGTAGACGAAGCCAAAGCTTTCGCCTGGTGAGCCAGACCCCTCGAGATAAATTTATTAGGCTGCCAACAGCCACAGATCCGAAGGGACATAGCCGTCACTCTTTAGAACCCGCATTACAATAACTTGACCGCATCCAGAAAGAATGCGCAAGAGCCTCAGTCTGATTGCGCAACACATACTCCAAGCACCTGCTTCCCTAAGAGAAGTCCCTACGAGCCCAAAAGACACGGGAGACTTAAACAGGATTGCCTCAACCGATTCGTTGAGGGGCAACCTGACACTTGCCGAAGGATTACCTCGAACTGCGTAAATCGTCCTACTCGGAGAGAGAAGAGAAGAGTGCTGTCTATTAGAAGCGACTACTGATGCTAAGCGAACGTCCGCCTCCTCCAAAGCCTGGCTAACCCGATCGAACCAAATCAGCCAACACGCAAAAGAGGCAGGAGCTGGCTTAGTGTCATAAAAAAAAACTCAAAATCGGGAGGTCCAGAGCTCTTGCTTGAGGGTACGAAGAAGTAACATACTCAAGCCTGTGTCCGTAATCGTTACTACTGGCAAGAGGACATTCTAAGTCCGCCAGAATCTCCTGCACCTACGGATAAGAATCCTGTTCCGCAATGTCCGAACGGTCTAAGACCGACAAAGGAGGAGGCACTGTACGAAGCCCCGGACAACGATGAAGAGTCCGCAATTGGACCAACCTAACCAGAATGCTGCGCACCCACACCTAATCGTGTACCCGGAGGTGAATCCTCATTGTTGGACCCACCGGGAAGAGAAAAATGAATCGATAAAAAACCTGGAGCCGATTCCCCATTATTACCAAGGGGAAGACGAGTGAGAGTAACCAAACTGACATTGTTAAATCTTGGGGAAGGATGCACAAACGAAACCGCTGCAGGGGGACGGAAGAAGATGAAGGAGGGAGAATGAAAGAGGTAAAAGCTAGCCTGAGTTACCGCTGCAGAAAATGCAGGCAATGAAAGCCGCGGACCGCTTGAAGAAGGTACCACACGCCCTGCCAAAACTGTGGAGCACAAACCCGAACTGGAATTGACGGGAAAACCTTGTGAAATACCTGATACTATCAGAACAGCCGCATGAAGCGGAAGCAAGGGGTTGCGCATACCCGAAGGGATGGAACAAGAGACCCCTGCGGCCAAAATCTGCCGAAACCTGTTTTCGCCTGTCCGGAAGCTCCTCCTACCAGAGGAAACTGTACTAAGGAAGGAAAAGGCAGGAGGCATAGAAATAGCAAACGCATAAAAAGAAGTTACCCGAGAGGAGGGAAAACCAAAATTGAAGGAGGAGGGAAAACGGAAGATGCGGAAGCCGCAGGAAAGACCAGAGCAGAAGAAGAAAAGGCCGAAGAGGAGACTGAAAAGGGAGTAACAGAGAATGTGGGAGCAGGAGATGAAGCGACAGATAACAAAGAAGAAAACTTAGAACAAAAAGGAAAGAAGGTACACCGAATCTCTCCCCCTCAATAATCCTGAAAACATATCCGACATGAATTCTGGACACTACTGTGTCACATACTCTCTAATGTTAGAGAAAACATTCGAGAAAATATATAACCTCTTGCCATAGGTCTATACCCGTCGAAAAAACCCCGCCATCCGTCTTATAACCCGCCACATCCAATTGCAGGTCTCGCAAATTACTTTAGAAGCCGAAAGGACAGACCATAATGCGCCTTACTAGATGGAGTAGAAAATACAGGGAGGGGGCAAACTACAGTAGGAGATTCAGAAAACAGTAGGAAGTGAGTTAAAAGCAAAAGCAGAAGGATTCTGCCCCACTGTAACTGAAACATTGACTTGAGACTGAGCCAGATCGAAAGAAGAGATGGAGAAACTCTTGTCAGAGAACAAAAACCACTCGAACCCGAAACCGGAACCCGTTCAGGAGAACGACACTGCACTGTTAATACCTTCTCCTCACTACCAAACCCAAACCTATCCTCCTTTATCACACCTAGATCTTGATCCTAACATTTTCAACATTAAATTTATCAATACTACAAGGGGGTTGGGGGAGGGGGATCCTTCACTGCCTGCTCCGTGCCGAGGGGGCCGGCAGACCCTACCAACTCGGAGGCTTGTGGTTCTGCCATTACCCTCAGCACCCGTTAGGGCTGGTTCTGGAACAGGCAGGGGAGCTGAAAAGGAAGAAGAATTAGACATCCTAGTACTACTATTATCCCTATCTGAGAAATGTTGAAGAAGACTAGCTATTGAATTTTCCTTACTAAAGGAAAATTCAATAGCTAAAGTGGAGTCCAAATGAAATTTCCACATTTTTGGGAATTATGAGGGATATGAATGCCTGTGGGATATAAGGCACATTGATTACATGAACAGAAACAAGCCTGACATGGCAATGAATATGTTAGCCAAAGCTTTGATGAAGGAAGGTCTTTATGTTCCCAAAGTTGAATTTTTAAGAAAGAAAATTAAGGTTATCAAAAATAACACGTGAACGATTTGTGTCTGTCAGAAAACACATCAATGGCGCAATCTTTTAATGCACCGTGTGGTTCTACAGTTTCATACACAAATGTTGGCCCTATGAGTAATGAATCACAATTTCCCATTGAGAGTGTTGCTTCTTATGAAGAACTATAATGGTTTATATTACATTGCTTTGTCCTTAATATTCTCTACATTGAAATTTAATCAGTAAAAACTTGTTCACAACACTATTTCTTTTTATTCTCTTAAGTATTTTGTGATTTATGTGATAACTACATATATAAATATACAAGTTTGCTAGAAATAAACAAGGCATAGGTGGAAATTGCAATGTATTTGCAATGTATTATTTGTAAGTAGTTGTTCAGTACATCAATGATTGCCTGCAGTACTTTAGGCAAAAAGTTTGAAATAGTGGAGGCCGGCACCCGGAAGTATGCAAGTGATGCAAGACTATCCCCACTTGCCAAATAACGCAAGGTTATTTCAATTTTAATCCTTGCTGGGACGGCGTTTCTCATCTTTGTGTCCTTTGTAGATATGTGAGGCTCCACCAAAAATAGCAGTTCCTCAAACGTCTGCACATCCATGCGCACGTCTTTTATATTCTGTAGGATCTTCAGTAGCTAATTCAGTAAGTAGTGTACTGGAGCCTCTTAAACTTTCTCTCCGCTAAAGCCACTTCCTCACCCATATTGTACGTTTTTTCTTCCTTTTGTTATTCACAATTATTTCTAATTCCTTTGCCAAAACAACAACTGCAGCATCAATTGCTACATCCATGTCACTGGACAATCTTGATGGCTACTGGCTGCAAATACTTTCCCGCCAAACTATCCTAGTGTTGCCGGGTAAGTTAACTTGTAGCTAGCACTAGCAGCTGCTAAACTTGCCCCATGTCAACGAGGCTTAATTGCAATCCTCTCCTCTATCTGTTTGACTACCTTTGAACTTGCTAAATCCATCGACTGATCTGTAGCAGAAGTCTGAGACACTTGAGGCAACGCGAATCTGACCAACGTCTGCCGCCCTTACCAGCCAAAGACTTGCGATGACGAATGTAATCATCCCTCACTTGTGCCTTCCAATGGGAACATTCATCGCAATGAGTCTGGACATCACATTTAACCTTCCTACATTCCTGACGGAATGTCTATCGTGTCTCAAGGTACTCATCCGTCTTTGCAGGAAGAAGAAGCGATGAGCGCCAGCATCCAACGTTGTAGGCAGTCGAGGCCGACGTCGAAGCCGATGGCACGGTAGTAGAAGGTGAAAAGTCCGTGAGGCACAATCGAGACCGGGAACCAGCAAGTCCAAATCCATAAGATTCCACGTCGCAGATATCCAGAAAATCCAGGAGAAAAACCGTTAAATACAATCCAGGTCTTCACCACAAGTCCAAAATACAAAGAGAAGTCGGGCAATAGGATTGAAACCTCGCACTGCAGAAGGAAACAACCTTCCAGCAGCGCGAAAAAGCACTTGACGAAAATGGGGCGTGCCGACGCACACCTGTCAGTGTTGCCAACCGTTTGTTATGGTAGCTCAAGTGACAAGATTTTACCTGCAGCGTTGGTAACACTGGCTGTTAAAATTCCCACTATACACTATAGTGTGATGGGTAGTTGAGAGTTGTTAGGGCTAGTGGGGATTAAGGGCTAATTCAGGTGTTCAGGGAAGTGTATTGCAAGTATGTGCTTTTTATCTTTGATGATCGTCGACACAGTCGTACAACTAAACCTGAGTGCGCAGCCAATCTTTGACAGTTTCACCCTTTTCAGATCGTTTTATTATGTCAACTTTCACTTTCATGGAGATGGCTTTTCTTTTCTTTGTAGCACTGCCATCAGAAGAGTCTGCCTTATGCTTGGGAGCCATAATGCAATTAAAAAAGTAAAAAAAAAAGCAACACAAATGACAGAGAGCGAATGAAACACAATTCAAGATGGCGTATAGTGAGCGAGTGACCGATGCCATCTTCCCCTGTAAGACGACATTATTCATCCATTCCACGCTCAAACTAGTTCCCGTGCGAAGTTTGAATTTACATCCAAATGACAGAACAAGAATTTTTTAATAAATTTATCGGAGATTGTGAGACATAACCACGAAATGACTTGGGTTGAGTATGACATGAACCTACTGAATTAATATTTGTGTGTGACCAGCTTCATCCCCTAATTTAAATAATAATGCAACCAAGAAAATTGATTGAGGGTAATGAAACACCTGAAATTTCAAGGGATTCACCATTTATTACACTTAGCGAGGGCAGTTAGCCCAATTATTCCACTTCAGGAATGTTTTGAATACCCAACATTCACAGGAAATCCAGCATTGTCTATATGGACTTGAAAGTCTGGTTTGCTTTGAAATGGAAGAGTAACAATACAGAACTGTCACTCTGTACTTTTAAAACTTCACACTAAAAATACTTCCATTCAGTGTTGAAAGTATTGCCAAGTTAAAGGACTATGTAAATAAAATGAATTCGAATGTAATCCTCATTTTGTAATCCTCTATTTGAACAGTATGGATGTAACATTAGTGGGAAACCTTAAAAGAAACTGTTAACTTGTCACATGGATTTGCCAGCTGATCACTTTGAGTGACAAAATATACAGGAAGGATTTGTGATGGTTGGACAAGAGGGATGATACTTCTTGCCATCTGTAGGCCTCCTACTTCTCCTGATACATGGGCAAATTTTTATCACAGTAACATAGATTTTTAAATGGAAATATTTCCCATACATACAATATTTACTAAATAGTTATTTACAAGTACTAAAATTAAAAACTTGTTTTTTTTTAATAAGGGAATGGATACGTCTACCACTTTAATGACTGACAACCTATTCACAAAAGAATTATGACAAAGACTCAATGCAGTATGTATGACATAAGCCTATTCAAAATGTCCTTACTATAGTAAAAAACGCCTCTGATGTATTTTGTTTAAAAAGAAATTACATGGTAAAACTACATAAAATGTAACGGAAGAAAAATATGAATGAGATATGTTGAAATCAGAAAGTGAAGGACACCAACACAATCTATGCTAGACCCAATATGAAGGGTCTCAAGTAGTATATCAGTACAGTAGCTAATGTAGTGTAAAGGATATCTTAATACTACGTAGGGGTAATGGGATAAATTCACTAATGTTGAATGATAATATATATTTATATAATGTAACAACACTTCCTGAATTTTCAGTATAAACAATAATCAAAATCAATGATTTATCCCACAACCATTTCAAACACATCTGCAAACAAGAGAAGAAAATGAAGAGTTTACTAGAAGATGGACGTGTCTCCTCTTATATCATGGAGGGGTTGTTGTTTATTACAAAGCATATTCTGAAAAATTTATATTACCAACTTAATGATTTTCAGGAATATTAAAATATTTTCATTAAAAGATAAGAAACCTTCCTTAGTTTCTTGTCACTGGTAAAAATTATTCTATACTATACAGATGTAGCAGGTATTTGATACTGTACAAATGAAATTTGTCATTTTCGCTGCAAGAAATTTTCAAAATCTTGTGAGGTGAGGTACTATCTGGATGTATATATAAAAAAAGAAAAAATTCTAATCCCAAATAACTGGATATTGACATAAAATAGCTTTATCTTATGACAGATTAGCTGAACTCTAGCTTGCAACTGGCAAGTTAGGTGAGCCTATTTAACAGTGCAACAAATAAATAATGAACTACTATCAAGGTAGTAGCATGGGGACAGTGAAAATGGGTAGCTTTAAACACAAAAGTCTGCAATTCTTTGCAAATTTCAAATGTTGGCTATGACTAAAATGAAAGAAAACTCCTATACAAGCAGTATAGCAGCTTTATATAAAAACAATAAAACTACTGTACTAAAATCGCATTTACATTCTCATAATTTACATACACTTTTTAAACAGAAAGTATATCTAGTGTGTGTATATATATTATATATATTTATATATTTTTAATATTTATAAATATGATCACATATCTGATCAAAAAATGAACTGTACAACTAAGATATGGCAACAAAATGACTGAAAATAGTTTGTTTTTATGTACAATCAAGCTGGCAAAACATTACCTATCAGTAATATATGGAACTTAAGACCAAATTAAATAAAATACATGACTTTGAGTGATTATTCCACAAATAAATAAATAACATATATATATAATCATCATATATATATATAATGAAGTTGAAATAATCAAGTCTTATATAAGTCACGTAAGCTATGTCTATTCAGCAATTCTAACACAGAAAGCAAATATCACTATTGTACAATTTATGCTGCCAGTGAAAATGTGTACACACTTGAACTATACACATTTTTAATGTATGAGATAGTATTACACAATATTTATAATGGACAATGGATTAATCAATTCACACAAGAAGGGGGTTACGTGAAAGGAATAAGACTTCACATAAATGAACAACCAAATTATCAAAATTATTCTGTTTTCTTAATTCAACATGTGAGTTTGGTCCCAACAGTCTCCCTCTGTGCTGTAAACTGTTGTACACTTTTTGCATGATGCTTTCATGAAACACCTTGGGATAAACCAATTATTCCTGTAAGAAAAGCAAAGTTCATGTATACAAATGCTAAACTATTGTTATGGAAGCACAGCACATGTATTGGCTCAAAAATGACAAACGTACTGTATGAATTCCAGATAACCACAAGAACTTTTTATTCAATTAAATTTTTGTGGCATTGAAGTTCAATGCCACTTGCTACTCATGCTCAGGTTATTGTTAATGAGAATTTTTGAAAAAAAGAGCATTTATTTACAGTAAATGATTACCAACAGTTTACTTCTGTGACAAGTAAAACAATGCATAGCTTGAAGAAAGCTCATTCACTGTCAGAGCTGCAAAAAAATGTTAAACAAAATATGTTCTTTCATATGCATTTCTGAATTTTATTCAGTGACAAAGGGTTTCATCCCTTTGCTATGTTACAGCACAGAGAGAGATTACTGGAGTATTGTAATTAAAGATTATAGGGTGGAAATCAAGAGTTTCATTTCACAATGAAAACTGCTACCTTAAAGTTCTGTTACAGAGTGAGTTTTAAAATGAAGCAGGTTAAGTACCGTCTATACTAACATACATGAGGATCTCGCAATGGAGGGATAACAGGGACGTATTCGCGGGGTAACACTTGATGGAAGTTAGGGGCAGGACTGCTTTCATACTTGTGCATATGCCAGTTTTATATTTTTGTCAAATCTTATTCTCATAATGTCTCCTTAGCAGTAACAGTATTTACTTGAATTAAGCAGAGGTGATATCTGTTATAAAGTACCTGTGACTGTACTGTATTCTTTGTTGGCACACAAGTAGCTGACAAAATGCACCCTTTTTTTTAGCAGCCTTAAAAACTAGAAACATTTTATGACTTTTAATCTTGCACTTTTACTTTCTAATACGAGATGTGGTGGATTTTGAGCGGTCGGAGAGAGAGGATAGACCCTCACCTCTGCTTTTGGAGCGTCTCATGCTGTTTAGGCCCTCACCTGAGAACACACAAAAGAAATCAAGCTACAGAGAACCATAGCAGGGAAAGAATCCACAGCCCATGAAAAAAGCATAAACTGCCCTAGAACACCACAAAAAATTAAAAGCTGTACCACATCTTTCAACAGAGCTGTCTAACAACTACAATTTAAGTTAGCTGCTCAATATTAGCTTTAATCTTACTCCTTCCAAGAATAGAATAATGCTGTTGTTAAAGGGGTTTACCAAAAACAGTTATATACACCAGTTTATAGTAATGTACAACTAGTTTTACTGTTATTGCAAATCAGTGCCCAGGTATTTTTATTAAAAAGGGAGAGAAAGACAGAGAACAAAGACAGAACCACGATGATCTACATAGTAATAGATACATTAAAGTTTATAGTAAAATAATTCTACAAGAATCCCAATTATAAATGAATAGTAATTATTGCCAATTGTTGGCAAGCCAAGCGGCCACTACTGCATTCAAAAGAAAATTATAAATACAAGCATAAACTGGTGCAAATGCAAGTTCTTTAGTAAGGTCATTTCAACTGTAGTGATAGATTAACAAATGATTATCTTCACGTATTGACTTCTTGATATAAGTTTTGTCACTAAAATATGAATTTTCAGAATGTCTTTGCCTAGTTCAATTTTGTTTTCATACATTTTTAATTATTTTCCACAGAGTTCTTCCCAGTATTAAAAGCAAATATCCAGGCAATTCATTATCTATTACAATTATAACTTTCAAGTCTCTTCCAATCCTATTTCTCACTAATGACTTAAGTTGCTATATTAAGACCTGAATCCCTCTTAAGTTTAAAGGGTAGTGTTTTTTATTACAGCTTACATTTATGAAATAAGCAGTTAAAAAGTCCTACTGCTCTCCCAAGAGGACTGGAAGTTATAGCTTTACAAACAAAATATACCTTGTTCCACTGATCTTATAAAAATACAATACTTACAGTACTCTCCCATAGAACCTCCTCAGGACATTTTTATCCATACCACTTTTTGTGAAATCGAGAACAGTACTTTCGAGTATCTGTCATACTTATTCTACTATGTAATGTGTTCAACCAAAATTTGGGGCCTTGGATATCTTAAAGTTAATACAATTTTGTCACCTATTTAAATTAACAATAAATCAATCCATCACTTCACTCAGTTTTGTTACCTGTACATTTCCCTTTATTTGTTGCATCTGGCATTACTTTCTCACTTAAACTGATTAATCTGGTCTTTTATGATATTCATAAGCCTACTAAACATGAGAAAAAACTGAACATTATGAATTTAAATACCTTTGCTTTCATAGAAAACAATTCAAATTGCCACTCACAGTTCATCCTTGCTTCTGGAAGCTTATTACTAAAAATTAAAGTAATCATGTTCAAATTATTTAAATTATGCAAACTACTATACTCCATATCCATTAATATAAATGTTGTTATATCAATAAATTGCAAATATAAACTCAATGCAGGTAACAACAACAGGTACCATGCAGTTTGCAAATATTAAAAAAAATTGCTATTCCACTACATCAAAAGGAAAGTGCCATTGAGTTCAAAAGCTAACTCAAAACAAATTGCAAAATAATGAGAAAAATAACCATGCACATTACAGTATATCAGGCATTGCTATAAGCTACAAAAGCACTGACATGACAATCAAAGAAAGGAGATTATGTTACCATAGAACGTAGTGATGTGTCAACTACTGCATGAGAGGACTACTAAAGTATTACATAAATTGTGTAAAATAAGTCATATATTTTGTATAATGTCTTTACAATTGCATCAAGACTTCTGATCGGGAAAAATCCACTGTAATATAAGTGCATAATTTATTTAGGTATCTATGGGCAAAAAAGACCTCACACATGCAATTAAATGCAACTGTTAAAATACGAAAGTTCTTGTATGTCTGGAAGTATAAACTGTCATATTGCAATGGATTTCCTTTCCATTATGTATTTACATAATAGTGAACTGCTTTTAATAACTATGCTAAATCTGACTACTTGTGAAACTAGGAAAAATAATACAGTACATGCTTCATCATAATGTACATCATACAAAACTAAGTTATATTACTTTTACTAGTACTCTTCCTAATGCCCACATCACTAAGCCTCTCTGCAGTAGACCGAGAACGTTTCATATCCCCAAGACCACTGTGGCCACTTCCATTACTGCGGCCAGTCCTCATTGCACGCCCTCGTCGATCTAACAGCAATTTTTCTGGCTTAACAAACATGCCACATTTAGGGCGGCAGGCAAAGTATCGAACTCCGTTTACAGATCCATCATTTTTACCTGTAATATATAATGTCACAGTTTACACAATATTATTAAAACATTCTGTAACTGGCAAAAATTCTTTACATAATCCTTTGTAGGACACACATACTGTAAAGCAAAAGGCAAATCAAAATACAGTACAGTAATATAAACAAAACTGACAGTACAACTAAAAAAAAAAAAAAAAAGGTATTAATGATTATCAATGCACCTGAGATTCAGGTAAAATAAAAAAACATAAATGTGCAACGACTAACACTGCATGATATTTGAGAGTCCAGTACATTACGTCTGCATCCATAATATTTAAAAACCTCTTAATTTCACTTATACCAACATGAAATAAGGGTAATGGCATGAAACTGAAAACTAAACAGCTGGTAATGGTTAACTGGCCGATTGATTTTGAAGCAGATATTTTGTTACATCATAAATGTCATTACATCAGATTTTCCCTTTATTGTGTGATGTGTGATTGAGTTCTCTTCACTTTCTTTTGTCCTGTACCCTTTCTGCCTCAAATCCATATTAATCCTCTACTGTCTCCCGTCATCATGATTTTCTTGTCTTCCTACAAGTCTTTGCCCTTGTTGCATAATAAATCTCTTAACATGTATATTTTGAAAACCTGTACACTATCTGCTACACTTGATAACAGTATTTGCATTCATCCCCACAGTATCCACGTGTCACTTTCCTATTGTATTTTTTCTTTACTTTTCTTTCCAGTCACCATGTGCTTTGTGTTGCTTATAATGATTTTCAGCCCTCTTCCCTCCATTCCATTCTTCCTCTGTTTGAACATTTCTACAACCTTTCTTTAGATTCTTTAGATTCTGCTCTTGAAACTGGATCAAATGCATACACCAGCTCCCAAGGGTCTTTTTTAATGCATTCAGTTGTAATTCTGTCTAATAAACTCCATTACTAATAATAAGCAGCAATGGGCTCAAGGCTGATTCTTGATGCACACCAAATTATATCTCAAGCAGAGTTAAAGTTCAACTTACATCACTATCTGGTCCAAAGTCCAGGTCTGTAAGCTTTAGTATTTTCTTAATTGCTTTCCATCTCTGTGAAACTTGCTTTCTACCATATAGTACTTCAAATAAATGAAATAATTTCCTAAGTTCTGTCAAAAATTTTATATTTTTACTTTTATTTCTTCCACCTAGCTATACTGATCTCCAATTCTTCAGAAGTTACATCATTAACTTCATGAGTCTTTCCCATACTCTGCCATCATAATGTCCATCTAATCTAATTGCTTTCCATGGTACTTTGTTAAATACCATCCAAACAACCTTAATTACTGTATATGGCATAATCTCTCCATCTTTGCATGTGACTTTCAAATTACTGCATCTTTGTAAAGAATATTGTACTTTTGTTTTTGACCTCTTGGGCATGAAGCCAAGGAAAAAAATTATGGATTTCAATTATTCAGAGCCTGTATTTCATCACACCAAGGATAATTTATCTACACCATGAAAATTAAGTATTCTTGAACTTTCCTTGTGGCTGGCAATTGCAGCTGTAATTAGTATTTCTCAAGCAGAACATGCAATAAGTGCCCCTTGTAAGATGCGCTCCCTACCACCATGTTTTCAAGTTCTTGAGTAAACACTGTAATACATTACTTGGTGCTACCATTCATATTGACTTTTAAAAGATGCATTTTTATATTTAGTAAACTGTTGATTAACAACAAAAACACTTGATATGTTGAGCCTTAAGTGATAAGTCTTTTTATTTTTTGTTTTACAGAAGTCTTATGCAGATACAAGGATAATGTACCCAGTACCTGTACCTATACTGTAATTCAAAATTACAGTAAACAGTATAATTTATTTATTGATAAATTACAGCCATAAATTATTGGTTTCTATTAAAAAAGGACCCTCATACTTGGTGAAAATTTTGCTGAAAAAGCAATCTTGAAAGGATACCGACCTATATTTAAGGGCTGGTCTAGCATGATCTGCAGTATAAATAGGGACATTTCATTCTAGCAGGGAAGGGTCACTTGCTAGAGAACAAGCAATTTCTTTGGCTTTGGAGTTGGAGAAATTTTCCACGTGCAACAGGAGCTCCAGTTACTTAAAGTTCACAATCTGAGGGAGCTGAGTTAGCTCATGTTTTATGGAATGGTAGATTCTGTTTTCTATACCCAAAAGATGTAAAAATCAAGGTGCTAATATGCTAGCAGTTTGTTTCAGCATTGAGGAAAAGTCTTAAAGTTCTGCATTGACAAGTACAACTGCAGAGAGACATTTTTATTTCATGAACTCTACCTTTAGAGCTTTCATCTTGAGACTAAGGGAAAGCAGCAGCACTGAATCTAACAGTTGCCATGGCACAAAATTCAGGACAAATGTTGTCTTGAGTATGAACCTCTATTTACAGTAATGACTCCACTTCCAGCTGAGAAAGAGAGCTGGTAAACCATATAGCAATTATCACCAGTACTCATCAGTGAAGTAGTCAGACAGCCTGGCCAATGATGAGCTGGTTAAGGAAGATATTATTATTATTATTATTGAATATTATTGCTGCTTCAGCTGCATTTATTTTGTAGAAGACTTTTTCTATTTTCCTTATTGCGGACTTCTCTTCAGTGGAGGTGCGTGCTAACAGCTCGCTTATATTTGTCATTTCATGGGGGAAAAGTCAAAATCTGGATTCTGCTTCTTTATATATTCTATACAGTTAGTTCTATACAATTGTTGCGTGACGCGTTTCGACAGACTCTTCTGTCATTCTCCAGCGGGAGCTAGTAGAGGACTGGCAGATTGCATAGGTCCTTCTAAATTTATACACGGGCTTCAGCGGGGGTCATGGATGGCGAATTCTGATTGGTTGCAGTCAGCGAACTTCAAGCCAAATTTCTGCGGCGGCTCGATCCTGACAGATCTTCGCAACCGATAATGTCAGCCGGCATGACATCACGCAACGGCAGGCCAATGGGAACGCTGGAATGAATGACATTCCCAGGTTGCGAAGATCTGTCAGGATCGAGCTTTCGCAGAAATTTGGCTTGAAGTTCGCTGACTGCAACCAATCAGAATTCGCCATCCATGACCCCGCTGAAGCCCGTGTATAAATTTAGAAGGACCTATGCAATCTGCCAGTCCTCTACTAGCTCCCGCTGGAGAATGACAGAAGAGTCTGTCGAAACGCGTCCGCGCAACAATTGTATAGAACTAACTGTATAGAATATATAAAGAAGCAGAATCCAGATTTTGACTTTTCCCCATGAAATGACAAATATAGGCGAGCTGTTAGCACGCACCTCCACTGAAAAGAAGTCCGCAATAAGGAAAATAGAAAAAGTCTTCTACAAAATAAATGAAGCTGAAGCAGCAATAATATTCAATAGAACCTGTTTAAAAGAGGGTCTGCTGCCAAATTATATTATTATTATTGTAATGTAGTTACTCTAGACCACTTAATTTCCTAACTCCAGGGAAAAACATCAAAGATTTATTTTTAAATGAGAGGCAAAAATTGGAACCGGGTGAAGCTGAAGTTGGATAGCAAGTTTAAGAACCAACCCAAAGACAATGGATGAAAAATAAGATAAAGAAAGCACCACAGTAGGTATCAAAGAGGACACTGGAAAGAACCACTAGAGAAAGACCATCAAGGATGCACTCAAGAAGTTGGACATGCCCTTAATGGCAAAGTTAGTTGGCTCAAATTAAAATTGACAAATTCTTCAAATTTGTTTATGGAGGCCTAGGAATGCATTTTGCTAAATTTTCAAATCTCTCGACCTTGATTATTAGAACTGACCACCATGAGGCTAGATGACAACGCCACTGTGATGGGTACCTTTGAATACACATCTGAGGAGTTATCCTGGTGTGGGTGTGAGAGATGCATGCTACTTGGGGTCCAAAACAATGAGAAAAACATTGAAACATGAAGTCAAAAAATAAATATCGAGTACATGCAACTGACACATCTGAGGGGTTATCCAAGTCTGGGTATGGGAGATGCATCCTACTCAGGGGTCCAATACAATGAGAAAAACATTGGAGCATAAAGTCAAAAAATAAATATCGAGTACATGTAACTGACAGCACAAAACTGAGTGGACATCATCAAGAATATGGCATTAAGAAAATGATGCCAAGATAGGTTACCAAGATTCTGAAAGAGAGACAGAATGATACTGAGCCAAGATATTAAAGTGTGACATCAGGAGCTGCAACATGGTTATGTGAATACATCTCACTTCAACAAGCACAATTTTGATCCACAAAACCTCAGTATTTGAAAATGAAAGCATACAAGATACAAGGTCAATTAATGCACTGAAGAAGGAAAGAGAGTAACATATTGGCCCACAAGCAGAAATGGGATTATAATGCCTAATTAATATTTATACCTCCTAAGACCATATAAGGCTATCCTAACCATAGAAAGACAAGGTGGAGGCCTGAACATCTTAATGGTCCATATGTGTTGTGTAACATTTTCACCCACCCATGTGTTGTGTTCCTTCAAATGTGGTAAAACGTATTTTGTTGCTACTTTATTAAGATTACACACACACGCATTCCACTTGGCAGAATTCACTACACAATAGACAACATGCTGATTAAACATCAGATAGACTGGTTAAAATACGTTAAGTATACCTTAGTTTAACCAGACCACTGAGCTGATTAACAGCTCTCCTAGCTGTACATTCCAGCACCAGAATGAACTTGTGAGAACAGGATGAACACCAAACATACCTAAGAAATGGCCATGCTCTCTTCCCAAACAAATCTACAAGCAGATAGCAATAACAAGTTTTCTGCAGCATACCATCATTTCATGATATTCAGCACTGAATGACCTTAAGGTTCCAGTCCTTGGGCTATATGCTTAAATTTCATATATCTATCCCCAGTCCTTAAAACTGGCACCTTTAAATGATATGTTTGGTCAAACAAGAAACAGCTAGATAAGCAGGCCTTGAAGAGCAAAACCATATCATTGTGAACTTTAAGACAGAAATATGAGTGATGATGCAACCAGATTGGTGTCATGACTGCTTGTGAATAAAGGTTGGATATACTGGTATTCTTCTTGACATGCAAGCCTCCAAAAGAATCTGGCAATTAAAAATGTATTTAGGAATTGACTTATACAGTATGGAAATCATTACTGCTGGTATTGTTCATTAGAATGTGCTGACAAATATAAATACTGTCTAAGAAGATGTGGAGTTATTGGATGTCCATGTCAGCATACCTATACCTACTGAATACATTATTCAGAATGCTCTGAGGGCTGGACACCAACTATAATTCCTCTGGGTGTTCATTGAGAAACATCCTTGACATAGGATACAAGCACATACCATCCCCATTACTGACAACTTGATTATGTTCAGGAAGTGGTAGTTACACTTGCTGCATTAGCTGCAGTTAGCTGTGCCTTTGATTGTAGCAAACTTGCATAAAAAGTGTACACTAAGATTTTTGCCTAAGGGATTTAAACAATACACCTTTCATGTATGGAGTATTCTTCTGTGCATGTGCTGGACCAGCTGTGTACTGACTAAACGAGGGTGGTACCCAGGTGGGAATGAGGTACAGATGCCCACTCTCACCCATACATCAGTACCCATTGTCTTTCTGGCCATGATATAGTTCAGATGTGTTTCTTGTGTTCTGTCTTTTCTGTGTGCTGGATGTTTTCTTTGTGTGGATTTTGTGTATTTTTGAGAATTATATATTCTAAATGCAGACAAGACCAATATCATTGCGAACATCATGGTCAACCTTTTAGTTGTTTTATGTTGCCTTTGGTGGGTAGCTTCAGACTCAGTGTGCTTTTCTTGCAGGGGCAAAGTGCTTGAGATTCCAACTGCCCTGAGTGTACTGAATGGTCTTCTCCACAATGGGAACATCATGGGAAGAGGAGGAGTAAGCCTAAGAAGGACTCCATCTAGCACAGAATCCATACCAATTCCTTGCACAACATTCTCTCCCCCTGCAACCATTCCCATTCCCCCTTCTCACAGCACTTCAAGTCCTTCCAGAACATTCACTCCCCCTGCAACCAATTCCCCACAGCACTTCTGAGAAGATCACCTGAAACTTCTGACACCAACTTAGCCCTCACCAGACTAAGAAGTAGAAACAACTAAAATCCCTTCAACAACTAAGAAAGGTATGTGGACTTGCCCTCTCTATCAATGTTTTTAAGAGTCCTTGTCTGGCAGGAGGGCAAGCCTTAGTATAGTCTTCCCCACTTCCCCCCTCCCCCCCTACTGTGTCTACCTCCCAGGGAGTACTGTACCACCAGTGGCTGAGCAGGTGGAGGTTCTCACCTCCCCTGCCTTGCCCCAGCCCCCTTGAGCTCACTGATCTATGGATCAACCAGTTCCCTCACAGCCAGCAGATCAGGAAAGCAGTATTACATTCCCAAAGATCCTGACGACTAGTGCCTCCAACTCAACCCAGCCTTAACTTTGACTCCTCAGAGTCAAACAATCTACAAAGTTTTTTGTCAGTGCTCCACATCACATCTTGGGTAGATATGTGGAAAGGCACACAACCACCATGATGATTAGGGGGTTGCTCCCAAACTCTTGGTCCAGTGCAAGGAGGCTTATAATCTCATAAGAGCTGGCTCAATCCTGGACTCTCGCTTCTACTTCATTAAGTTAAGTGGAAACAGGCAGTGGCTATTAAGAGGGAGAATTCATGTGACACCCTCATCTCTTGAGCAGCCACCTTTAAATCCAGCCAAGGGAGTAGGTTGTCAATTTCCTGAACTCCAGCTCAGGCCAAGGCTACCATGCCGTGCACACAACAAAAGACCCCACAGATGAAGACAAGACAGGACACCCCCCAACAGCACTTCTGAGAAGACCACCTGAAGCTTCTGAAACCAACTTAGCCCTCACCAGACTAGGAAGTAGAAACAACTAAAATCCCTTCAACAACTAAGAAAGGTATGTGGACTTGCCCTTTCTATCAATTTTTTTAAGAGTCCTTGTCTGACAGCAGGGCAAGCCTCAGTATAGTCTTCCCCCCCTTCCCCCTTCCCTCCCTACTGTGTCTACCTCCCAGGGAGTACTGTACCACCAGTGGCTGAGCAGGTGGAGGTTCTCACCTCCCCTACTCACCTTCCCTACCTTGCCCCAGCCCCCTTGAGCTCACTGATCTATGGATCAACCAGTTCCCTCACAGCCAGCAGATCAGGAAAGCAGTATTATATTCCCAAAGATCCTGATGACTTGTGCCTCCAACTCAACCCGGCCTTAACTTTGACTCCTCAGAGTCAAACAATCTAGAGAGTTTTTTGTCAGTGCTCCACATCACATCTTGGCTATATATGTGGCAAGGCGCACAACCACCATGATGATTAGGGGGTTGCTCCCAAACTCTTGGTCCAGTGCAAAGAGGCTTATAATCTCATAAGAGCTGGCTCAATCCTGGACTCTCGCTTCTACTTCCCTCAAGGAAACTGGAAACAGCAGTGGCTATTAAGAGGGAGAATTCATGTGACACCCTCATCTCTTGAGCAGCCACCTTCAAATCCAGCCAAGGGAGTAGGTTGTCAATTTCCTGAACTCCAGCTCAGGCCAAGGCTACCATGCCATCCACACAACAAAAGACCCCACAGATGAAGACAAGACAGGACCCTGCTCCATGTACCTCTACGATGGACTCGACACCTTTCAGCCCTTTTAAACCTCTTTTCTGAGTCAGCCCAAAAGAAGTGGTAGGGGCAAAAAAAAAAAAAAAAAAGCAGGGAGCTCCCAAGAGCTTGGCTCCCCTTCCCCTTGGCTGCCACAGGTGGATGCTGCCTCTCAAATCATAGGACAGCATGGCACCGAAACAGGGCCGAGCAGTGGGTAGTAAAAAGCCTAAAGGACAGATAAAGACTCCCTTACAAAGACAATTGCCCCCTTCCTCCTCCCCAGACCCAATCCCCTTCCTGACATATCTTGCCAAGGAAGGGGATTGGGTCTGGGGAGTCTTTAGCTGTCCTTTAGGTTTTTTACTACCCACTGCTCTGCTGGCCACTACAGCCGCCTTTTCATATTGGAGAAAGCATTGGGAGGATGGAGGCCTAAAATGGATCTCTCAGCACTGAACAGCTACATCAGCTACCCTTCACAAGGGAGACAGCTTGTTCAGTGCTGCATTCTGTCAGAAAGGGAGACTCCATGACTTTGACTGATCTCCAAGTTTTTATGAAATAATTCTGCAATAAGTTTAAGAGGACTTATGGTCTAGAAAGTAATTTATATAACATGAAGGTTTTAGCAAGATTTGCATCTAAGGCTCTTTGATGTTTTGTGGTTACAGTAGTGCAGGAACTGAAAAATGGACAGATGTAGGTGAAAATAAGCAAATTATATCACATGCATTTCCTACTCATATTCCAGCCAATAGATACATTTTTGATAGTGAAGTTGCTTGTTTCATCCTCAAGGATTACCCTTCCATGGTACCTGAGCTCCATGATGACCAAACTAATATCAAAGATTTCTCCTTTAGCTGGTCTCGTGGCTGGGTATTGTGTTGTAGTGATAAACACCATAACATGTGATGGAGTATGTAATGGACTCAAAGATAAGAGGGCGTTTTCCTTATCTTCCGGGAAGCTGTACCGTAGTTTTTTTTCCATTGTCAAAACCTGCTGGAAGAAGAAGTGATTAACCCTTAAACGCCTACTGGACGTATCATACGTTGACTAAAATTGTCTGTTGGGTGCCAAGTGGACGTACCGTATGTCGACTACAAAAAATTTCAACCTTCGGTCAACTTTGACTCGACCGAAATGGTCGAAAAACGCAATTTTAAGCTAAAACTCTTACATTCTAGTAATATTCAATCATGTACCTTCATTTTGCAACAAATTGGAAGTCTCTAGCACAATATTGCAATTTATGGTGAATTTTTTAAAAAAACTTTTCTTACGCCCGCGCGGTAACTCGGCCGAAAATTTCAGAAATTCTTTCGTCATTTTGTCGTAATTTTTGCACTGTTCTATATTAGCCGTTACATAAAGTTTTATATATGAAAATGTGTGCAATTTCATGTACAATACAACAGAAAATAATTCATGGTTGTAGCTTTTATCAGTTTTGAAATATTTTCATATAAATCATGATAACTGCCAAATTTTCAACCTTTGGTCAACTTTGACTCGACCGAAATGGTAAAAAAATGCAATTGTAAGCTAAAACTCTTACATTCTAGTAATATTCAATCATTTACCTTCATTTTGCAACCAATTGGAAGTCTCTAGCACAATATTTTGATTTATGGTGAATTTTTAAAAAAAACTTCTTCCTTACGTCCGCGCCAGAAATTCTTTCGTCACGTTGTCGTAATGTTTGCACTGTTCTATATTAGTCGTTACATAAAGTTTTATATATGGAAATGTGTGCAATTTCATGTAGAATACAACAGAAAATAACTCATGGTTGTAGCTTTTATCAGTTTTGAAATATTTTCATATAAATCACGATAACTGCCAAAATTTCAGCGTCAGTCAACTTTAACTCGACCGAAATGGTAAAAACACAATTATAAGCTAAAACTCTTACATTCTAGTAATATTCAATCATGTACCTTCATTTTGCAACAAACTGGAAGTCTCTAGCACAATATTTCGATTTATGGTGAATTTCTGAAAAAAAACTTTTCCTTACGTCTGCTTGCCACGTAACTCGGCCGAACATCTCAGAAATTCTTTTCGTCATGTTGTCGTAATGTTTGCATCGTTTTTACATTAGTCGTTACATAAACTTTTATATATGAAAATGTGTGCAATTTCATGTAGAATACAACAGAAGATAGCTCATGGTTGTAGCTTTTATCAGTTTTGAAATATTTTCACATAAATCACGATAACTGCCAAAATTTCAACCTTCGGTCAACTTTAACTCGACCGAAATGGTAAAATGCAATTGTAAGCTAAAACTCTTACATTCTAGTAATATTCAATCGTTTACCTTCATTTTGCAATAAATTGGAAGTCTCTAGCACAATATTTCGATTTATGGTGAATTTTTTAAAAAAACATTTTCCTTACGTCTGCGCGGTAACGCGGCCGAACATCTCAGAAATTCTTTCGTCTCGTTGTCATAATATTTGCACCATTTTATGTTAGTCGTTACATAAAGTTTTATATATGAAAATGTGCGCAATTTCATGTACAATGCAACAGAAAATAACTTATGGTTGTAGCGTTTATCAGTTTTGAAATATTTTCATATAAATCACGATAAATAGAAAAAATTCGACTTTCGGTCAACTTTAACTTGACCGAAATGGTCGAAAACTGCAATTGTAAGCTAAAACACTTACAGTCTAGTAATATTCAATCAATTAGCTTCATTTTTCAACAAACGGGCAGTCTCTAGCACAATATTTCGATTTAAAGTGAATTTTTGAAAAAAAAAAATTTTTACGTCAGGCGTTATTTAATTCATGCATCATTTTGTGATAATATTTTCTCTGTGTTGCTTTGTTCATTTTATAATTTGTTATATACCAAAATCATTGCAATTTAGTGTACAATACAACTAAAAAAAATTAACTCATTAGCTTTAACCGTTGTGCTTACAGCGCAATTTGTATACAATTATATAAGGGTTTTTTTTTGCAGTCATATATTCCAATATTTATAGATGATAATGATATTTTTTTCATTTCTGATGGTTGCATACTAAACTTCAGGCAATGACAAAAAAAGGAGCCAAAAATGAACTCTTAATCTTAAAAACTAAGCGTGCTGTGATTTTTTGAAAAAAAACTTTTTTTCCGCTTCGGCGCTAACTCACCGAACGCCGCCAGCATACGGGAGACATTTTTGTAAATAGAGGCTCGGCATTTAAGGGTTAATGGGCATGTGCAGTCTGCCATATTGTCGACAAACAGACCCGCGTGGAGACCAAGAAGCATTACTCTTCTTTGGTCACCACAGTAAGGTTTAGTATTACCATCGCTTTGAAAAATGTGGCTTTTTTCTCCGATTTCATTAGCTAGACTATGGAAACATCTAAAATAGCAAGTTAAGTGCTTGATTTTAAGTTTCAGTTAGAGTTTTTAAAACTAAATTTTAGAATTGGTAATTAATTTGTGTGTGAAAGCCAGAACCCAGCATTTCTTGCCAACATAATGTCGGCACTTACTCATGATCACTGATTGCTAGTTTTGTAAAGTGCAAACTGTTGTAAAGAATTTGTCATTCTAACTAAATGATTTAACTAAAAGAAATGTTCCACAATTTATCATTAAAACAGAAAATCCTTTCAGATTATGCGATGTCTACAATAATCTATAATTTAGGCAGTAGCCTACATCAGATAAAGTGAGAATAATTTAGACCAGATTAATAGTGGATGTTGTCTGTAGCCTATAACCTAGGATTACATATACTTAAGTGCAAACTAAATAACCTGGATTAGGTAGTAACCTAAATTAAAATAAGTAAAAACCCTTTTTAGACAGACCCTATCATGGGCCTAAGCAGTAGCCTAGCTTAAACCAAGGACCCTATGATTAGGTAATAACAATAATTTGGGCAAATTAACTGGTAGCCTAGCTATATGGCTATATATTAGTAAAACTTTTCCTTTTATATAAGCCTGTACACTTAAGCATGACCTAAATAATCCAGGACTAGGCAGTACCTTATAAGTGCATCCTCAACTTACGGTGATTCGATCTTACGGCGCTATAAATGCCATTGACGGAACTAATGGCAAGAACAGACATCAAGTTAATGGTGCTTACAGCACTGTAACTTGATGCATCAAGTTAAGGCACCGTAAGTGCCGTTGGCGGCAAAAAATCGACTTATGGTGGAAATCAACTTATGGCGCGGCGCTGGAACGGGTCCCCTGCTGTAAGTTGAGGATGCACTTAGGTTAAGAGATAACCTTTAACAAAACATCCCATTATTAACTAAAGCATCACCCTAGACCAAGTAATCTAGGACCAGATGAAACAGAAATCTGTGCTGGATGAGATGGTAGCCTAGCTTTAAGGCTACATACTGAGATAATTGTGTTTTATGTAACCCATACCCTTAAGTGTGAATTAAATAATCTGGGTTAGGCAGTATCCTAGATTAGAGTACGTGATAGCCTACCTATAAGGTTACTCATTAGTAGACCAAACAGCCTAGGATTTGATATAAACAACAGCTTGGGTTAGACAAAAATTGTAGCCTAACTATAAGGTTAAATATTAGTAAGCTTCTGTTTTTATATTGCATTTACATTTAAGAGTGATCTAAAATAATCTGGATTAGGCAATACCCTACACTAGGCTAAGAAAGAACATTTTAGGAAATATCCTATTATTGGTTTAAGCCATAGTTTAGAACAAACAGCCTAGGATTATACATAAACAGTATCCTAGGCTCAATAAAATAATACAGTTTTTACGACTCGGTATCCTATCTGTAAGGCTACATATTAGTAGGGGTCTTATGGAGCCTATATCCTTAAAGGTGAAATAAACCTAGATCAGGCAGTAGCCTAACCAGATTAAGCAGGAACCCCCCTTTTTAAGGGTATATCCTACTATTAGCCTAAAACAGTGGTTCATTGTAAATAAAGCAGTGGTCGAATATCAGATAAAAGGGTAGTCTCGGCCAGATAAAACAGCAAACTAGATTATAAGAGGGTTCTTTCCTATATAGTTTATATCCTTAAGTGTTTTTAATAAGCCTAGAATACGTTAAACAAGGACCCTCTAAGAAATCCCCTATTCTTAACCTATAAACGCTGACTGGACGTATCGTAAGTCGACTAAAATTGTCTGTCGGGTGACGAGTGGGTGTACCGTACGTCGACTACAAAAAATTTCAACCTTCGGTCAAATCTGACTTGACCGAAATGGTTGAAAAACGCAATTGTAAGCTACAACTCTTACATTCCAGTAATATTCAATCATTTACCTTCATTTTGCAACAAATTGGAAGTCTCTAGCACAGTATTTCGATTTATGGTGAATTTTTGAAAAAAAAACTTTTTCCTTACGTCCACGCGGTAACTCGGCCGAAAATTTCAGAAATTCTCTCGTCATTTTGTCGTAATTTTTGCACAGTTTTATATTAGCCGTTACATAAAGTTTTATATATGAAAATGTGTGCAATTTCATGTAAAATACAACAAAAAATAACTCATGGCTGTAGCTTTTATCAGTTTGGAAATATTTTCATATAAATCACGATTACTGCCAAAATTTCAACCTTCGGTCAACTTTGGCTCGACAGAAATGGTCGAAAAACACAACTGTAAGCTAAAACTCTTACATTCTAGTAATATTCAATCATTTACCTTCATTTTGCAACAAATTGGAAGTCTCTAGCACAGTATTTTGATTAATGGTGAATTTTTGAAAAAAAAAAAACTTTTTCCTTATGTCCGCGCGCGGTATCTCAGCCGAACATCTCAGAAATTCTTTCGTCACTTTGTCGTAATGTTTGCACCGTTTTATAGTAGTCGTTACATAAAGTTTTATATATGAAAATGTGCGCAATTTCATATAAAATACAACAAAAAATAACTCATGGTTGTAGCTTTTACCAGTTCTGAAATATTTTATATAAATCACGATAAGTGCCAAAATTTCAACCTTTGGTCAACTCTGACTCGACCGAAATGGTTGAAAAATGCAATTGTAAGCTAAACTCTTACATTCTAGTAATATTCAATCATTTTGCAACAAATTGGAAGTCTCTAGCACAATATTTCGATTTATGGTGAATTTTAAAAAAAAAATTTTCCTTACGTCCGCGCGTGGTAACTCGGCCAAACATCTCAGAAATTCTCTCGTCACTTTGTTGTAATGTTTGCACTGTTTTATATTAGTCATTACATAAAGTTTTATATATGAAAATGTGTGCAATTTCATGTAGAATACAACAAAAAATAACTCATGGTTGTAGCTTTTATCAGTTTTGAAATATTTCATATAAATTACTTTAAGTGCCAAAATTTCAACTTCGGTCAACTTTGACTCGGCTGAAATGGTCGAAAAACGCAATTGTAAGCTAAAACTCTTACATAATGTAATATTCAATCATTTACCTTCATTTTGCAACAAACTGGAAGTCTCTAGCATAATATTTCGATTTATGGTGAATTTCTGAAAAAAACTTTTTCCTTACGTCCGCGCAGTAACTCGGCCGAACATCTCAGAAATTCTTTCGTCACTCTGTCATAATGTTTGCATTGTTTTATATTAGTCATTACATAAAGTTTTATAAATGAAAATGTGTGCAATTTCATGTACAATACAACAAAAAATAACTCATGGTTGTAGCTTTTATCAGTTTTGAAATATTTTCATATAAATCATGATAAGTAGAAAAAATTCAACTTTCGGTCAACTTTAACTCGACTGAAATGGTCGAAAACTGCAATTGTAAGCTAAAACACTTACAGTCTAGTAATATTCAATCAATTACCTTCATTTTGCAACAAACAGGAAGTCTCTAGCACAATATTTTGATTTATGGTGAATTTTTGAAAAAAACTTTTTTTACGTCCACACATTACGAATTCAAGCATCATTTTGTGATAATATTTTCTCTTGTGTTGCTTTGATCGTTTTACAATTTGTTATATACCAAAATCATTGCAATTTAGTGTACAATATAAAGAAAAAAAATAACTCATTAGCTTTGACCATTTTGCTCATAGCGTGATTTGTATACAATTATATATGAAATTTTTTTTTCGCACTGTCATATATTTCAATATTTATATATGATAATGATTTTTTTCCATTTCTGATGGTTGCATACTAAACTTCAGGCAATGACAAAAAAAAGGAGCCAAAATGAACTCTTAATCTTAAAAACTAAGCCTGCTGTGATTTTTTGAAAAAAACTTTTCCGCTTCGGCGCTAACTTCCGAACGCCGCTGACATACGACAGACACTTTTGTAAATAGAGGCTCGGCGTTTAAGGGTTAACCTAAGGCAGATTATGTTAGAAGCATTAACCTAAGCCATATAAAACATTAGCTTGGGTTAGTTAAACAAATTAGTTTATAGCAGTTAATTAGCAGACAAAACATTACGCCCAGTTCAAGCACTTAAGGGCAAACATCCTTTAAGGTCCGATTTTCCTACACCTTAGCACAAATAAACCACTTTATCTACAGGGGCTGCAAATAATTTTAGTGTCCTCATTAAAATGGCAAATCCAAAATCCTTTCCTAGGTCCCATGATAAGGAAAGTACATCATTGGCCTTCTTCAGAAATGTCCCTTTCAAAGAAGTCTCCGAATGTATGGGGTGGTCATCAGAGACAGTATTCTTAAAACATTATTGCCACAAGCTAGAACAAATACAATTACACTGTATCAGTAGGTAGTATGGTCAGTCCTAACCCCACAGATGCTACAGTGGAAAACCAGGGACCTCCTTGATGGGTGGGTATGATAACTATTGCTGGGGAAGGTGCAACAATACTGCAACCAAACCTGGCATGTTTAGGTAAGTCACTGTAGAAGTTCACCCTAAATCATAGGTTCATGTTTGGTTTTTTGTTCTTTGTTACCAAAACCTGAGGGGTATGTGGAATAAAGAATGGGACTTGAAACCTGTGACTTGACCTCTGGTCAGAAATGTTTTTTCTTTGGGTTGTTGAGATTAAAATTTGAGAGATTAAGCCTTTTTGTCACCTATCAATTTCTTTGTAAAACTCCTTGAAGGCAAAACAAGCGAATACACTACCAAAAAAACAGGTTTTGATGTAGGAAAAACCTATTTTTGGTAGTTGCCACTGAGTCCTCAAAACTCTCCCACTTCCCTGATGAAAAGGCATGGGATTTGGGCAAGGGATCATCCTGCATTGACCAACAGAAAGTAATGCTTCTTGGTCTCCG
Organism: Macrobrachium rosenbergii; assembly: GCF_040412425.1. Taxonomy (NCBI): domain Eukaryota; kingdom Metazoa; phylum Arthropoda; class Malacostraca; order Decapoda; family Palaemonidae; genus Macrobrachium; species Macrobrachium rosenbergii. Next base: position 36,609,978 of record NC_089777.1, read on the forward strand.
TGTGGGTCTGTTTGTTGACAATATGGCGGACTGTGTATGCACATTAATCACTTCTTCTTCTAGCAGGTTTTGACAATGGAAACAACCCGGGTACAGCTTCCCTGAAGATAGGGAAAAGCACCCTCTTATCTTTGAGTCCATTAGTCCATTACAGTACATACTCCATCATGTTACAGTGTTTATCACTATGACATAACACCCAGCCATCAGACCAACTAAAAGAGAATTCTTTGATATTAGTTTGGTCTCCATGAAGATCTGGTAGACCATGTGAGGGTAACTTCTTGAGGACTCAACATTGGCTACCAAAATTAGTTTTTTCCTACGTCAAAACCTGTTTTTTTTTTATTTTGTCTTTAAGTCATGTCGGAAGCTAATGCTCTGATTGGCTGCTATTTTGTAAGGTGGAATCTCCAAACCAATAATAAGCTGTATTCTGGTGGCACCAAGTTTCTTAAATACATGGCAGAGTGCCAATTTTGAACAGAGCCATGATCATAGCATTTTTTGGGATAAGAATTTAGGTGTGTGTATGAGGAAAAAGATTCAAGTGAATACGAGCTACAGTTGGGTTATCATGGGAAATGGAAGCCAGGAAGATTGAGCAGTAAATGCTGTTCATGCTATCAACATATATTTGATGATGAATTTAAAGTTAGTTTACAAAAAGATAGGATAATTACCCATAGGAACATCAAGCTCAACTCCAACCCACGTTCCTGCTGCAAACTCAGTGTGTCCGATATATGCTATAACTCCTGAGTAATTATAAGGCCTAATTTGTATACTTTCTCCAACTTCACACCAATCTGGTAATGGGGCCAATGGCTTATTATTAACAGCTGGCATTCTCTCCTCATCTGGAAAGTGATAAAGTCATATGATGTCAAAAGGCTGGCTTCACAACCAGTACTCTGTACTGTATATTATTTTACATAATGAGATTATAAAGAAATATTTATACAGCACATGTAATTAGAATCTAGACTAAATAAAAATTGTGAAGAAATATTTATATATGAAATTAGATGACTGAGCAAAAACTGTTTATGCAGTGAGTCAAATCTTCACTAATCTTAGGTGAACTATTATGTTCAATTCTTTTAAATCTTTAAAATGAGACATCTCAGAATAAAGTCATAACCTTTATAATCATTTACAAATTACAAGAAATATGAAACCTTATTTTCTAGTTTTCATACAGCCTATAAACTTACCACCCAATACCACTGAAGCACCATTCATACTGATGTAAGACTCGCTTACATCAGGATGAGAATGAGCCAATGGGAAGGACATACGATGGGCTGGATTTCGCTTCCCAGAACTTTTTCGTAAAACTACTTCAGGAGTGACCGATGCTGGCAGTGATGAATTTGACAAACAAGATGAATTTAAAGAACAATCAGGGCTGACAGATTTGGGTGTGCAATTTATTGCTGACTTCATGTTATTGGATGTACCAGTATTGCTAGAACCTGAGTTATGTAAGTGAGAATTTTCTTTATTTTCTTCATCTTCTATTATTTTCAATTCACTTTCTGACTTTATTACACTAGAATCAGTTCCAAGTTGCTGATTAATCACTGTTCTCGTATCACTAGAGTCACTTTCACCAGAGCTGGAAAAAAGTAAAATTTTCAAATTGATCAAAGATGAAAAATTAAATATCCTGAGCATAATTTGTAAAAATCATGGGTTTTTATCATTGTTTTATTTTTCAAAATACCATTTCCCTGGTCAGATATCTTTATGCATGAAATCTTTCAGTCTTCAGTAAGTTCCTGTAATTCAAAAACTACAATAAATACAAGTATTATTTACAACCATATTTCCACTGATGTCTTAATCACCAGTGAAATAATTTGTTATCTGACTTTAAGTAAAATCTTTTCTAACTGGTTTACTTTTAGATTGTATAATGTTAAATACACACTCACATGCAGTGCATACAGTACATTTTTTCATATTTCATTACTCCTCCTTGTATTGTTGTTTTCATTACAGAATTTACCTTCTTACAAGACCCCTCCTAAAAACTTACAATGAAATAATGCTACATAACATGAGAGGGAAGAAAGAATGAGACTGATTTTTCACATGATTTCCTCACCAGTTCTGGGATGTCCTCTATGCTATATCACTGAGTCTTGTGTCTTCATTACTAAACTGAGTTTGTTACTTATCAGGAAGCCATACGTCAAAAAGTCTATAAAGTTGAGATACCAGTGTGCTAAATTGACACTATAAATAAACACAACCTACTTGACCAGTCTCTTTAGTAACAAAATGATAAACATACATCTGACCTGCAGTTAAACTGTCTTGGCAGTTTTGACAGATACAGTACATATATATGGGTACTACAAAATACAATAAAACTATAGTTTTGTCTACAAGTTTGCTGATTTTGGCCTTTGTAGAACAGTTTTACTTAAGTGCTTGTGACTTAGACTTTTTCATGTACATTTTGAAGAAATAAAAACACCCCTCTGGTTTGAGAAAACCTTGCTATCCTCTTTTTTCTCACTTCACCCAGGGGGCCAAGATTACCCACCTTTAGAATGACCAATGTAAAGACTACAATCTTAAACTGTCTATAGCTTGTCTTATGGGCAGGGTTTAACCTTCGCTCATAAGATGGCCACCCCTGTGCATAATGGAGAGTGCAAATGGCCACCAACCCAGATAAATCTCTCATTTTGTCCTTCCTATATCATTCCTCTCTACTGCCAAGATGTCTTGTGTCGACTTGCAGGTGGCTGAGAGAGAGCCATTGCAAAGGTTGGGAACATTGCTGTAAACACTGATAAGCCATTACAAAGACTGGAAGGCGGCCATCTAGGAAATATGCTCTAAGGTAACCCTGACCGCCCCCCCCCCCCCAGCTCAGAAGGTCACCACATGGAATCTTCCTTACTAACCCACTGGCCATGCTCTAGAGTGGATGATCAAATTCCACTCTCCTCCCCAAGACTGCCATTGAACTGAGCCACGTGCAGCTGTTCAGGATCACCATTCTTACAGGATCGACCCTTGGACTCTCACGAGGGATAGCTTATCACACGTGACCTAGGAAATTTCCAGCTCAATTCTCATTTCAACACCTGCAAGCCACTTATGGCACAGCACATATAGCTCTGCATTTCTAGCACATTCATTTTGGTTTTATTGTTAATCTTTTATCATTTAAATGTGTGCTGTGTCTGTAACTAACCCTTCTTGATAGACTTTTGAATCCCCACGCTAGGTAGCAGATGATGCATTCAAGTTAACAAACTTTAGAGTATCGTAGCAACAGGAATTTTAGAGATCTCGCATGTATTTACAGTGTTCAGGTGTTTGTTTTGTATATTAATGCATCCTTTGTTTTGAATTGTAACGTAAAATCCTTGTCATTGCGCGATTTAGGGAAATAAGCTAAGGTTAGGAAAGCACGTGTTTACGTAAACAAAGGGCCGCTTGATTAGGGCCTATGCAATTTCCCCGAGTGCGAGAAGTTTCACTGAATGAGGAGCTGCAGGTTTCCTTGCAAAAACCTACATAATTTAGCCAGGTAAATCTCAGAATTTCATTGAGCCACGTGTTTACATATTTTTTCATGAACAAATTGTTAAAGCGACTCATGCATGCTAAGATTTAGAATAGGCACATTTGCAAAATTAGCCGTTATTAGTTAGGTCATAGCGTTCGGAAACATGGCGAGTTAAAATCACAGTGAATTCCCGCTAGAATGAAGTCTGCACAGCTTAGCTAATTACATAGGTAACGTGTACTCATGCATGGTATTTCAATTTTACTTTCGTTATTGGTAGGATGGGCATCTACAATTGGCTGGGGAAATTTATTGGCATATTATATTAGCCTAAATTTTTAGGATGAGAGAGAGAGAAAGATACTGGGGTTCTGTTTCTTTAAAAAGTCTATCTAGGTTCGCCCATCACAGGGAAGTAGGTGTTGTATTGATTTCATATCACAATAAGCAGTCTTATATGGAATTTTATATTCTCAGACTAATTGCTTGGCCTACCCTGCCACTTCATGTGGCTAAAAAACCAATACCTATGATTAATTGCCAGCAGGGTAGTAGAATATTCCCCCCGCCTTTTTTTTGTCTTATTTCCCTTAGCCTAGGAGAGGAGAGTGGTTTTCAACCTTTTTTTGTGCATGTCCCATTTTTGGCATCCCTAAATACTCATGGCCCACTGCCCTTCAGAATTTTGTAATGATGATAACAGAATTATTATAAAGCATTTTCAGAACACTCTATTAGTTTTACATTTTCATTTATGGAATTATTTTTCAGAACACTTTATTAGTTATACATTTTCATTTATGAAAGAAAGCACTGACCTGCATTTACTGTAAATAAATCATGTGCATTGTAATCAAAACTCAAATTACACTTTTTCTCGTATGAAATTAAGCTGGCCTACATTTACAGTAAATAAATTTTGTGCACTGTTATCAAAACTCAAATTACACTTTTTCATTTATGAAAGAAAGCACTGGCCTCCATTAACTGCAAATGACTTTTGATTTTTTAAATACTATTTTGAAGGTGTCAGTGGCAAGGTCCCCCTCAGAACTGGCCATGGCCCACAGGCTGAAAACCACTGGCCTAGGAGGTTGTAACTCTCAGTGGATGTTAATTCAAAACCTTCAAGGGAAGCAAATTAAGTATTCTTTTGACTCATGGTTTTGACATAAATCAGTTTGCAATTCAGTCTACAGGTTTATGTATGCTACTCCATAGCCTAACTCCTTTTACCTACAGCCTACTATGGTTTTATACCCATGAATATATTTTTATACAGTAACTTTCTTATCATTCTTAACATACAGGTAATGATTATATTAATGTTTTTTGCTTAGAATTCAGTAAATTTGCAATTTTACATTGTTGTGTTCCCTTAACATGAATTATACTTAGAAAGTATTGCATCATTCATATTGTACTGTAGGCTAGACTCTTAGTATGTAGTTTTTAAATGAATAAAAAATGTATTATTAATCTTCTGTTTTATCATCATCATTGATTTTCCATTTCACCTTGTAATATCACAGAAACCTTGTGTTTGTAACTTACCTCTTGTTTACATCTACAGTTGACCCCCCGTATTCGCGGGGGATGCGTACCACTACCCCTTTCAAATAGCTAAAATCCGCGAATACTTAAAACCCCTCTAGAAACGCTTATAACTGCCTATTCTGATAGTTAAAAACACCAAAATACCCTCTAAAAATGCTTATACCTGAATATTTTAATAGTCTTAAAACAAAAAGTGCATTTAGTCACAAAATAATATATGATTTGTGAATATTTCTCTATGAAAATACTGCGAACAGGCGAATTTCCTGTGAATAATATGTATGTATGTTCCACAGAGAAATCTGCGAATAGGTGAGTCCGCGAATCCAGAACCACAAATAAGCGGGGGTCGACTGTGTATGTGGCATTTCGTCAAGTATGACGTCCTACATAAAGACACTGTTTGGCTTTTTTTTTTTTTTTTTTTAACCGGACATCATGCTTATATATTTACAGTACGCAGGAAAATATTTCATCAGTGTTGATACAGGCAGTCCCCGGTTATCGGTGGGGGTTCCGTTCCAACGGCATGATAAGTGAAAATCGGCAATAACCGAAAATCGGCAATTTTCGGTTATTGGTGCCTCTGTTAGATATGTATCAGCGCCAATATGCGATTATCGGCACTGAAAATCACTGATTTTTATCGCTAGACAAGCCCCGAAAACTGGATCGCCAATAACCGGGGACTGCCTGTATTATATTTCATTTCACTAATTTTCCAATTCATCTCAATGTTTTGTAACATGCCTCACATTTATATCTATGTTTCATATGCATTGATGGTAAGCCAGCGGTAATTGTGCCCAAAATAAAATCAATTTAACCTTATTTCAATTGACTCTGATGAATATTGCACCACAGTAATTTTGTACACTATTGGAAAGTACTTTTACTTTACTATTACTGATCTCAAGTTTGGTCTCAACCAATTTCCATTTCAACATGATGTTACAAAACGTTTACATTTTTTGCATATCACGTGTGGAGCACACGCATTTGATGATGTTTACGTTTTCACATTTACTCTGGAGTTCTTTTTTATTTTTTCTAAGACTGCTTAATAACTCAGTTTTTGCATGGGAAATGTTATACAGGCAGTCGCCGGTTATCGCGGCCTTGATTATCGGTGATCCAGTTTTATGGTGCTTGTCTAGTGACAACGATAACTGGACTTTCAGCGCCAATTTGCACCGATCCCCACTTAACAGCAGTGCCAATAACCATGGATCGGCGCTATTATCACCAATTTTCTGTCACTGGCAATTTTCGGTTATCATCATGCCATCAGGAATGGAACCCCCCCCGTCCCGATAACCGGGGACTGCCTGTAATCTTGTATCTTTTTCCTTTTATGAATTCATCAAAACTATTGACAAACTTTCTCACTGCCTGTCCTGTTACCTGAACATTATGCAAACTGAATCTTGTTTTGAACCTTTTGAACCATCCAGTACTTGCAATCAATTCCTGTTGATAGTCACCACCTGCATGTTCTTTATGGGTCTGAAACAGACTTCTAGCCGTTGCCCTGGATGGTAATAAGGCTTAATGGTGTTCATCTTTTGATCTGGTCTTTTATCGACTCCATTACTAACTTCCATTTCATGGATTGGCCCTTGCCTTTGCTTTGTATTTACAGTACAGTTCACTGAAGCAAAACCTCTTCACAGTTTTGCATACCTGTTCTTGATCCTTAAGAACTGTCGACACTGTTGAACGTGGAAGTTCTAGGTCATGTGCTACTGTGCTTATTGTTTTGTCCTTCTTCATACTGATTAGTAATCACTTGCACTTTTAATTCCAAGTTGATATCTTTCTTGCCTTTTTGGCTGGCCAAATTGTTGACAATGAAAGTGCCTCTTCTGTCAATATACTGTGACTTAACAAAACTTTTTAAACAACAAAAACTTACTATCAAATATTTGCCCGTACACTGGTAAAGACTGCAACTGGTGCACAATTAAATGTCAGTATACGTCAAGATCTTTGGCGTAAGCTTTTTAAATGGACGAATATCAAACTGAGCCAATCCTTCCAGCCTAGTCATACATTCCTAAATTGTTTTTTGTATAATCATATGTCATGCTGGATATAAATGTTTGATAGTGTGTCATATGTCGTGCTGGATATAAATGTTTGATAGTGTGTCGCCTGCTTTACACACATCACTACTGCTGCTACTTGTAAGCACTGCCAGTGGCACATGTTTTGTAAATTTTTATTATTTTTTAAAATTCTTTTTTTATTTTCCCAAATTTCTTTGCTACTGTCGTGAATGTGAAAATTATGCTAGCCAAAATTAGTGCTGGATTAAAGATTGTCAACCTGTATAAGCCTAACTGTTAAAATTTTATGGAACTAACTTTTCACTGGGTCTTAAAACTGCTATGATGACCAACAAATGCATTGTCAAACACTTTCCAGAGCAAACACTGGGGATGTGTGAAGCTCTGTGACAGACATTCTAGTAATGAGAAAGATAGCTGACATACATGCTGTTGGCACATCTGTGCAAGTAGCATAAAGGAAAAACCGAGGCAATGTTATGTGAACAGGAGATACAGCCCTCCTATACTGAGTCCTTTACATTCTATCACTGTGCCAACAAGCACTATTCTGGCCGAGACCAACTATTAAGAGAAGTCTTTAAAATTAGTTGGTCTGTCTTATGGAGCCCTGGGGAAACCCATGAGAATGTAAACAGTGGCTAAACTATAAAAATATTGGTCTATATAACACAGTAGTATCACAACTATGAATTTTACAAATATATTTGAAATATACTCTATCAAGTATTCACAAGCAACAAACAAGCAAATCAAGCAATTACAAATTCTGTAGTCAGCAAGCAAAAATCTCTTGCACTCTCAAGTCACAACTGTAAGTAGGAGTTTATTTGAAAATGGTTGTCAAAATGGTGTAATTCACTTTTCAATGAATTATTGGCTAGGCTCTGATAACAGTGTATATACTTCTAATACAAGCCCCCAACCTTACTTCATGTCCCCAGTAGCTCAAAAAATATAAAACTAGTATTAAGTGCACTAGTAAGGACAGAAAACTTGAGAGCAGCTGTGAAAGGCTTGAAGTGGCAAAACTGCTATTTCCTCAACAATACCTTTATTCACCTTAAGTAAATACCTTTATTCACTTTAAGTGAAATACTGATAAGGAATACACCTTTTCATACTTTAGATGGGACAAATCACACACTTGTTTGATGTAATTCATAAGTAAATGAAAAATCATACAAGTAATCAATGCAAAATATATATGACTGAACATTTCAACAAAAATCAGTGACAAAGCCACACTATGCAGTCAGAGTTTACTAACTAATTGACAAACCTCAAATTATCTGACATTGCTACAATTGTAAAATGGCAAATGACCATGAAGTTTTGACAAGTAACAAATGGACAGTTAACAAAAAAGAGAGAGAGAAATAGTTGACTTTGCTTATGTATGCCCTAGTTCATTACATTCTTTCAGAGACATCCCACTAAAGAACTGCCTGTTTTGCTGTCTTTACCTAAGCTAGTGTATTTTTCCAGCCATGCCACAAAGGCAGTACCACCAGGTTTCTGATGAAAATCGGGATCGCATCATTTCCTGATGTGAAGCAGGAGAAGATTTTATGGCAACTGCTGCAGAACTAAGATTTCCGAGGATAACTGCTTACAACATTATTAGAAAATTTAATTAGACAGATGAAAGGAGTGCCCAACAGTACAAAAGAGGACGACCATCTTTGCTTGATGATGAGGAAAAGGATTTCTTAATGATGCTGGTGGAGGCTACACCCACAATCACCATCCGTGAACTCCATGATGTATTATATGACATCTTTTCAGACAAGGGCTTTGGATGGTGAACCTTTAACTTTGAAGCAGATACATAATGCTTCCATTAACCGCAAATGTGATTACATCAAAGCCACCTGTGAAACTTATGCACAGTATACGTACAAAGAAGGTATTCCCCAACAACATGTCTACGTGGGTCAAACTAGCTACAACCTGTAACAAGCAGGGCATATGGATGAGCTCCATGGGGACAAAGGGTCAACAGAGGATTGTCGCAGGAGAGTGTGGAAATAATGTCACTATGATAACTGCCATTTCCAACTTAGCAGGACTCTTTTTACTATGAACTCCACACATCATCTGTGACTAAAGAGATGCACAGGAATTTTATTATCTCTACTGATGCTGTATTGGGTCCCAAGCCAGCAATGTTGTATATGGAAAATGCACCTTGTCATGCCGGAACTGAACAGGATCTCGACCACCACATCATCAAAAGGATTCCGCCTCACTCCCCTTTTCTGCATCCAATCGAGAATTGCTTCTTGGTTCTTAAGGCATCTGTTAAATGATACCTTAACAACATAGTTGACCGCTGTGATGTGCAAGCTGCACGAAGACAAGGAGTTACTCTGAGGGTATACAGCAACTTATTCAACAAGCAACTGAAGCGTCAATCTCCCTTATTGATGCCGACCTTTGTTCTGCGAACTACCGTCAGGTACCTTTCTAAGAAGGTGCACTGCCCGTGAGGATATCTGGGAGTAAGCCTCAACATTTGTTTTTTTCAAGAATTGTACTCTGTATGCCATTCTTAAGTAACTGTTATTTCTTTTCAAAGTAATCATGGATTCAATTATGGACACCATTTATATTTTTGTACAGTCTTACAACTGTATATGTAAAATTAGAATATTTTGAGTTTTTGCTAATTGTCAAATAAATATATGAAATTGTCAATCATTATGTCACATTGTCCCTTTGAAATGTGGTTTGTCAATTAGTGGTGTGACAAAACAGCTGTCAAACAGTTGCTGTACTATGTCCAATCAGTTTCACTCTTTGTAATTCATATATGAAAAAGTGTCAAACAATATGATAAACTTTCAAAAACATCTGTGGATTGTCACCGACTTTGGGCAATTTGTCTGATCTCTTGTGTGAAAAGATGTACACTACTCTCACAATGAAAAGAAAAATTTAATACAGTACTAATGTGCACAGAATTTAAACACGTGGGTGCATGTGCAGTCAAGACAACTCTCAAAACTGAACAGAATGAATTTGTTACCTTATTGTAGATACATCCATAACAGTATGGTTTGTTGGCAATTCCTTATCAGGAGTTTCATCTACACTAACACTGCGCACAGAAAGAGAGTCTTCACTTAGCGTTGTTGACGAGACAGCACCAGATCCATAACCACTGTAGGAAGAATTAAGAAGTATCATCAGAGGTGCATGTTTGGTTTTCAAATTATCTATCTACTCTGTTTACAAGTAGGATCAAATAGCATTTTAAATCATATGAAAAAATAAGTTGAAAATTAATTCATGTTATAAATAATCTAATCAATGCCATCTCACAGAAGGTGAACTCTACATTACAAAACCATAAATAACCTTGATACAGTTGAAGGAGTTCCTGCTTTTGTTGCACCAACTTCATTTAAGGAATCTAAAGTGCGACTCTGAGTAAGCAAAAGTCGTCCACTTGTTAAGCTACCACTTCTGTAAGATGTGAATTCACTAAATTCTTCTTCGCCACTAGTTCCCCCTGAAACTCCTATTTGATTATCATTCTGAAATGAAAAAGAAAATATAATTGTATTTTCAATGTAACTAATCTTACAAATAAAATGATTAACTCAGTGTCTGTACAGGTAGTCCCCGGTTAATGGCGGGCTTGGTTAATGGCGATCCAGTTTTACAGCACTTGTCTAGTGATGAAAATTGGCAATTTTCAGCACCGAAAAGCACTGATTTCTGCTTATTGGCACCAATACATACTTAAGCGTACATAAGCCCCGAAATTCGCTGAAAAAGCGTGAAAATCACTGATTTTCGGTTAGCGGCAATTTTCGGTTATCATCACACTCTTAGAACAGAACCCCCGCCGATAACCGGGGGCTGCCTGTACTAGGAAAGATGATTTTGCTCAGAGAAATTTTAACTAACATTGTAAAATACAAACATTTAAGTACTTTTTGATATCTTCAGTTGCAGACCTCTTATGTTATACAGTACCTTTCATTAGAGAAAGCACCCATACACACCAAATCATTCACATCATTGCCACCTTCACAAGCCGAAGCCAATGCAGGAAAATGCAACTGGATAGGCAAAGGGCACTCTCAGTTGTTTGTGTCCATGAAGCAAAAATTCCTTGAAGTTTTGTATATGTCAATACTTCTTTTTTTCTTACACTTAATAACTCACAAAGGTGGAATGGGATGTTTCAGCTCTTAAGCATTTTTGTTCAATATGAGAACAATGGTGTTAAAAATAAGTACACACCAGCAACCTTCAAAGCTCAAATAGACTCCTAGGACTTCTGGCCTTCTGGATGATGATGCTTCCCAAAAATTTGTGAAATAAGCAACACATTGCAAGAGCAATGAAAACAGCCGATTGATATTTCCCACTTCAGACTACCCAGCTTTATGACTGCTGACTTTAAAGTCACAGTCTTCATAAAACCTAGAATTACTGACTCTGAATAACCTTAATCAGTCATAAGGAAATGTGTTTAAAGATCCATATGTGTCCATCTCATTAGTGGTTACTCTACTAAGTTTTCCTCCTAATGTACTGCTTCGGGGTGCTCCCAAGAACAGATGGGTGACATATATCCCTTCATGACAATATCAAATCTGGTTAATAAATTGTGAAGAGCTGTGATCTTAGTCAATGAACTAATCCTTCATTCCAAAAACCACCTATGATTTAAAAATAATTTTTATCCAGTCTTAGAATATGTGACCTTGGGTAGTAGTAGCTCTCAGTGAATTAGACAGTACTTGCTTTTGATAATATGTGGCTCACCTCTTCATCATCAACTAAGTCCTCTTCTTCATCCTCCTCCTCTTCTTCCTCTTGCATGTGCAATAAGGGAGCTGCTTCTCTTGTGTTTTCCTCATGCAAGGTTGTCATTCTTGGAGTCATCTTCATTGGACCAGGACTAGGTGAGGCTACAGGAAAAAATTGACTTAGTTATTTTCCATTACCCTCAACAATAGCAATCTGAAATCATTAAATAAAACTGGAATTTCCCAAATAATTAAAAATGCATGACAGCCATAATGTTGCTTTAAAATTGCACCTACAACTATAGCTTCAAAATATAAAATACAGTACAGGTACACAGAAAAAATGATGCATGCACATGCTTTTCACATTTCTTTTCTTCTGGTCTATTAATGCATTAGTTTTTAAATGGAAAAAACAAAGTTTACATTTTGTAAATATAAAATCTAAACTGGTCATGAAAAATATTTATTCCACTAAAAAAATCAACTATTGTATAAAAAATAAAAAAAAAAATAAGAAATACTGTAAAACAGAATATTCTATAGATATTAATTTGGCACATTATACATGATCCCATAATTCTTACGGTAACAGTGCAACTGTGGTCTCAGGAATTATAATGCAAGTTTGCCTTTAAGCCATATGGAGTATTCTGCTTCCTAATTTCCAAAATATAGAACTAAAAATTTTGAATGCAATGAAAACATCTCTCTCTTACCAAATTGTGCCTCCATAAAAGAATATTAAATTCACTTTCTAACTTCCTTTTTAGATCCATTGAAAAAAATAAGATACTGAAATTTCCCACTGCTGTAAAATCAAAGACATATTTCTACTAAAGAAAACCCTGGAGTTTATGTTACAGTCAGCAGCATTTACTCCAAATATAAAAGCAATGAAACAATGTTTAAACCTGTGAAAAAATGTACTATACAGCACTTATAACATAAAAGGAATAGTTACTGTCCTTTCTTGCCAGTAGTAAAAACCATATTAATCATATATATAAATATATATATATATATATATATATATATATATATATATATATATATATATATATATATATATATATATATATATATATATATATATATATATATATATATATATATATATATATATATATATATATATATATATATATATATATATATATATAATAAATGAATGAGAAAATAAGGAGACAGCTAAGAAAAACTGAAAGGAACTCGAGGCCTTGTAAATGAGTCAAACACAAAACAAGAAGAAACCTGAGAAATAGATAAGATGAAAAAATAGTCAGCTAGACTTGATGGTTGAAATTTTAAAGAAATCTGAAAAATAACTAACAGATTGAACAGTCATCTAGATGTAATTAACAAATATATGCAAAATCTGTCATTCTTCACTGTAGCTGACTTCATCAGATGTGTGTAGTGCAACCAAGTATACATTAACTTATTTCCTGGTTGTGTGCTTTTTAGCCCTTCTGTTTTATTATATGCTTTTCCATTTTCACATTTTCTGCAGAGTTCATATCTCCGTTCCTTCCTCCTTCCAACTCCCTAATGGATTTAAGTTTGGCGAGTTCTTCACTGTCCACACCATTTTGCTTAAGTCATCATCTTGTCACATCACTAATGAGTCCCCATGTGTAAGCACTATTTCTATTGGAATTCATAACCTTTTTTATTAATTTTGTATCCTGACTTGGCTAGTATAGAGTAACTTTTGCCCTTTGTTTAGCCCTTACTGGAAATACTAATCCAATATTCAGTAATGTGTCTAGTACAGTATCTAGTTTTTTATGCATTTATTTATGATAGTAAATGACAGACTAAGCATAGATTCTCTGTGGATATTCTTTTTACTGAAACAGTTGCTTTGTGCTCCATTTTCATCTTTATATTTATTTCTTGGGAATACCATCCAAGAAGAGAGATTTTATTTGTCTGTTCAGATTGATGGCTGCCTTGTGCTCTGTACCCATTTCTATATTTATTGCTACTTTAACGTTAAAATTTCTTGGACTATGTGATTAATGTATGTAACGTTATTATTCATCTTCCTGTTTGTGCTAATCATTAGAAAGGAATGTTATTCTTATTAGATACAGAACTGTTAGCTTGGACTTCCAGAAAATATTCTTTTTACATATTCACAGTGAATCATTCTTTTCTTGTATTGACAGAGGGTTTTCATTTTTATTCTGTTCACTGTAATGGTTGCTTTGCACTGTATTTCTGTCTGTACAATATATTAACTTCTGTGTTTCATAAAGAATGATACTTTGGTCACACCTCAGCATTCTCTTTTCACCAGAAGGTAGGCCCTTCAGTTTTTCTGGTCACCCTCAGCATCGCCATTTTGGCAGGGTGATGTTTATAACACAGTGCTTGATGGCTGGTGCTTCAGGTCTTCCTCGTCCATAGTACAGTTGCCCTGTGTGTCTTTTGAGGCTCGCCAAGAATTCAATGCATCCCAATGCCTTCCATCTTCAGTATATATGTGTGTGAACCTATTCGTTCCAGGTTATCACCCTTTGTGTTTGATGTCTCTCTCTCCTCATGATCTTCCTATTACCACGGGAAGGTAAGTCTGGGGTTTTCATCCGCTGCTCCTCCCTTCCTATACAGGGCTCTTGACATGAGTAATAGCACCTCTCACCTAATTGGACCAGCATTTGATTTCAAGGAGAGAACCTTTCTTTCAAGGGACAATGATGAGGGGCCTCTGACCTTTCTCTTTGGTTTCTGCTTTGCACAAAGCTTTGCTGTATGACAAGAAAGCATCAGGATGGTGTTACTGGTCTTTCTCTAGCATGCTTAAAAGTTTTATATACATTATTCTCATCCTTGAAGACTGCAAGTTCAGTGGTTTTTGTAGTCCACCTTTTGGGCCCTGGATATCAACTTCCTCCACTCACTCATCATTTCAAACTTCCTCCTGCAGCCCTTCATTTAAAGAGGTTTCTGAATGCAGAATTTTCTCAGTTTGCTCTCTCCCTCTCAGTGACGGACTTACTCTTGCACACAGCCGTAAATGTTGCACTGTACAATCATCAGTTTTATATAAAACTTGTTCATTATACATTGCATACAATAGATATCGTGGTGGTAGGTTTCTTTTTCCTAATATTAGTAGTTATGACTAGAACTATTGTCACTTTTTCATAAGTTGTATTTTAGCATAGATCTTTCACATTCACAATTAATCCCTGATCCCCTTTTCCTGCTGAGAGCAACCAGATTTGCTGAACAGCAGCACCAGTATGCAGTAAAAGTGCCCCGCTTAGAACTTCTCAGATCCAGCAGTCCTTTATTCCTCACATCACAGGACTGTGGAACAGTCTCCCTGAGGATGTAATGAAATTGAAACTTCAAAAGTTCAAGTCAAGATGTAATGCGTTACTACCTTAATACTATTCTTCTTGCATTTTAATAAATTTGTATCTACTTATTAATTTATTTTTTTTTAACAAGTGAGACCTCTTTCTGTTTCCCTTTACCTCCTCTTACTACTTCTTAATGAACACCATACTCTTTGGAAGCTTGAATTTCAAGTCAATGGCCCCTGTGGGCTTGTTCCATATGGATAGGGTTCATATTCCGAATAATAATAATATCCTGTAATACTAAAGTATGTAATGCACATACGAAAATGTATACAGTACACTTATGATGACCAGTCTACATCAATATCACTCAATAAACTGTTGGGGTGAAGCTGATATCAAGTAAAATTTGACAGCTTTCATTTTTGCTTACTACAAAGTGTCTGCTAGAAAATTTACAGTACAGTACAGCCTTACCAGCTAAGCAAAGAATGCCACTGTTAATACTCACAGACTACTAAATAATTTTTTCCTCACACACAAAAAAATTGGCAGTTGTTTTCCCTGGTCTTTTCCTGAATTAAATTGGAAAGTTTTTTCAACAGATCTAAAATTATGGAGATTTCTGACAAATGCCCTTGAAATACAAGTATACTGCCTCATGAAGTCATACAACTCAACTTCATTAAAATTTTGTGATGGGAGTTTTGTTAAGCTCCTGACTCCAAAGATGCTGTCTCCAGTAAATACTACTGACACAAAAAATGACTGCTCATATCATCTATGTGCATGCAATAAGAAATGTGGTAAAGGGCACAACTATATAAACTTACACAATTTGAATACATCAAGCAAACACTGTACTGTCTTTTATTTTTATACAATTCAGACAATGAGTTCTCAGGATGCAAGGCCTACCGATTAACATGGAGATTGTAATTCTTTATCAAAACAGTACATGAAACCTAGTTCTTCCAGACCATCTGGTCAGGTACTGAACCTTGTATACAATCAACTGAACTACCAAAATAATCTCAACTCTAAAGTTAAAACATATTGTACTTCAGTTGCCTATATACACAACAATACAGGAAGTGCTTAAAAACCTGGAGAATACTGATTAATTACGAATGAAACAGAAAGAAGTACAGTACAGCTTCTTTTAAGTCCCTGTACAGCATCTGTTCCAACTTGACATATAAAGCAGTTTGCATACATACCTGTCACCTGACACTGGAAATTTGTGGAGAACTATGGTACTTACATGATGCAGTGAAAGAATCAGAGCAAATTATTCTCTTTTCATATAGTGTATAATTTGTGTACAATGCCATACTCTATAAATTTACAAATTACCCAACACAATAATTATATGTTTCCCTGGAGTCTTATTATAACATTTATCTAAAAATAAATCTAATCCTTTGGGCCAGCCCTAGGAGAGCTGTTAATCAGCTCAGTGGTCTGGTTAAACTAAGATATACTTACTTTTATCTAAATTACAATGCTAATACATACCACTGGCTACAATTTTACATACAGTGTCACAGATAAGGAGACTATTTTCACCAAAAAATATTTTTCACAGCTCCCATACCCTACAGGAACAAACACATTTCGAAGGTTTCACGAGTGACAAAAAAACAAATCCCAAATGAAAAACAAGAAACTGAGTACTGTAACTAATATATTGCTTGTGAAAATGTATATCACAGTACTGTACCATAATAAAGATGTCCTCTGAAAGCATATCTTCAACATTTAAAAAGACTAACTAAATTGGGCACACAAAAGGCATTTGGGAAAGCATAATTTTTTCAATATTTTCAAGACAATTGAATTTAGGCACATAAAAAGCTTAACAAGTAATAAATAATAAAAAAAAAAAATAGCAAGTACTTAAAAACATGTTTTGTAAAACCACCAAGGCCATGTCACGCGATGTTTGACAAGGTTGAAAATTAAACAGTCTCGCAACCCTCACAGCAGAGCTCACAACCAAATGGTCTGATTAAACCATCTGTAAATACAGTCTTAAAAGGAGGAGGGATCCAGGCTAAAATGCTATACAAGGAGGAAAGAATTGAAGAAAATTACATTACAGAAAATAATCTTTTCATATCAAATACTATAGAAAAAGAGGAAAAGGACTACTGTACAGTACCTACAAAAGCTGGAGTGTTACAGGTATCTACCAAATATCAAGGAAATTATGGGTCATTCCTTTATCTCTTATTAAAATGATCTCTTAGTAACTGTATTGTTTCTTTATACAGTACACCATATTTGCCAGTAAATAGAATGCTTTTTCTTTCAAAAAAGGAATATAAGAAAAATTACCCTGCATCTAACAAGGTTGTATTACTGATCACAGGCCAATCCCTGAAAGTACAAACTTGATGTAGGCTATGCTCAGAGTTGAATGAATAGTGGTAACCCTATGGTAAACACAAATTGCTTCTTCTATAGTATCAATAATACATGACTAAAGTACTGAAAAAGCCAAAGGTAAAAATGCATAACAATGCCTCCAATTTTCCTTAATTTTTCTTCTCTATTACTGCATACTACTGTATTCTCTATGGTGTTTTTATATTTTATCATTTATTATTAGTGGCAAAACCACTATTTCATATACTGTATAACACTTACCCCTTAACCTACCAGACACTGTCCTTACATCTAATAATTACATGGGACCACAGTGGAAAATAGGAATAGGGAAATACAGGGATGGATCCTGACTTAACTGTCCCTAAATTAACATAGGGTGTCACATCCTACCTGACCTTGTGGGGATGGGGTGGGGAATAAGTCAGAGTAAAATACAGAAGGCACAATCTAACTTTACTTCCCTGATCTCACTTTCCCTAACCTAATCTAGGGCAGCGAGCCATTGCCCCCTAGATCTCCTCCCACCCCTTAACCTTAATTAAAAGTACAGCCTTGTAATTTACAAGGATGCATTCCCATCTTCCCTAGCCTACGCTATAGTGCCACATCCTATCTAGCTGAAAGCCATCCACCTCCTTGGACTCCTTCCACCTTTGCTAAATAGTGTGGCAATGGTGCTTACAGGGATACATCTTGAGACTTGTTGCAGTTGTTGTGAGCCATACTTAAAAAAAATGCACTCACACACATACACACACACACACATTCTTTGCCTGTACTATAAGATAATTGTTCAATAAATGTACATTTTTCTCAGTTCGGTTTTTCAGTGGTGTCCTCCTTTTCACTAGTTTGTGTAAAATAAAAATAACAAATTTTTAAAAACCATTTGTATTTTTCCTAGGTATAACAACCAGAGCCTTTTATACCGGAATATCTTTTGTCTTCTAGTTTTCTCAAAAGTAAGAACCCCTCCCTCTTTGATTGGTAACCAAACCATGCCCATCAAAATATGAGCAAAAACAAGTTTGTAACACACTCGATTGGGGAGAGGTTGAACATCAGTCTTTAACCCCAGTTGTGTTCCCTACCAAGAAACTTGATTGTTTAACCAGGGAATTGGTGCTCGTTAACTTCTAAGGGCGCCCTTCTCCTTTATTACTTCCGCCTCTGCGAAAAGAACCAAGACGTTCATGAATTTGGAGAAATGCCAAACTTGTTTGATGTACCAGAGAGGTGAAGACAACATCTTTAAGCAGAGCCTATAGATGTCTCAAAGGTGAGAGAGGTAACCCCTAATCTTAGCAGTGAAGAATAGCACCCTTGGCTACCCCACCTTCTTCCTCTCCTCCCTACCAGGCACTGCCAGAGAGATGGATAAAAAGACACAGCAAATCTCTATCTTACTGGAGGAAGAGGGCTAGGCTTTATCTCTGAATTACCATGACATGCAAAGCTTTACCAACCCTAGAAGTTTGGCAGAAGGGACCTTTAAACCCTATAGTTTAAAGGCAGTACTGATGATGTGAGAATCCCAAGATTTGTGACTCTCTGATCCACCACAATCCTCACACTACTCAGAAAAAATGTGGAGAAAAACTAACACCGAGCAGTTCCAAAGTGATAGGTGAATCATACGCAAACCTTTCTCCAAGAAAAAGACAAATCTATCTGTCCTACAGAGAACCAAGTTTGCCCAGTGGATGACACTTAGGAGTGCCAGGGAGGGCAGGACCCTACCCCGTGACACCAATTGTCTCCATAATTGCCATCTTGTACTAGACGAGATGCCTGACACAGCATAGACCATTAGTGTGATAACCATAGGTTAAACCATAAAATGGTCCAGGGAAACATCAGAGTAATGGTCTCCAACACAACCAATTCTACTGTGATGAATGTATGTACACCACTCTGACATAATCTCTAAAAAAAATGGGAGATCAGTAGACAGCCCTCAGGCTGGTTCACTCAGCACCAGAGGAGGTTTTTTTACAAAAACCTCCTCTGGTATGAAAGCAGTGGGAGAAGGAATTTGTATAATCCACTACATGCAAAGGGACTTCCTGACCCACATATAAGGTTATTAACCTCCTCCACAACACCACACGCTAACTGTGACTATAGTAACTGACCAAGGAAGCGCCTCTAGAGAATTCCCAGAAGTTAACTCCATACACGGGACTGGGGGCTAGTACAAAGCTGTTACCACTTCCCAAAGTTATTCCACTCATGAATGAGCTCAATAAACTCCTAAATTGTCTGTGATTGTCCAGCCAAGGATTGGTAAAGCAAGCTAACTTTCCCATCACCAGTACTAATCTGATCTATAAACTGGGCACGTGTCTAGCAAGAAGGTCACACAAACCCCTCTCTTTTAATATTTAATAAATGTTTCACTTTCAGTAAGCAGTGTTTAACATCCAAGTCAAAAAGGCCCATAGAAATATTAGGGAAACATTATAACATTCCTCAGTTACATGTCAGCCATATGCAATGTGGCAGACTGAGAAATCAAAATATCACATTTCCACTAGAATTATTTAAATTTTTAACTGTCGTTTGTTTCTTCATTAATATGGCAGACTGAGAAATCAAAATATCACATTTTCATTAGAACAATTTAAATATTTAACTGTTGTTTGTTTCTTCATTAATATGCAATCAAATATTTGCTTTTTCTGCATGTACTTTATCTCTGAGAGTTCATTCACTTTCTGTACTTTGCTGCTTCCTTTATACTATTTGTTGAAAATATTTGAAATTTTTATCGTACTTACTTGCTTTCAGTTCATATCTATTTGCATGCACAAAATCATGTGTACCTTTTTTTGGCAAAATTATCCTTGTTAAATATGGATGTCTTATGCAAAGATGCATTTTATATGCTGGCAAATATGGTACACTATGTTCAGTATTGTATAATGAAAAAAATTATATATTAAATCAAACAAATTTAATTCTACCTTACATGCTTCATCATGTGGCCAAGGTTTTTTTCACTGAGAAGTGTCTGCTCTTGATATCTGGTATTTTAATGCTGCTGCTTTGGATATTTCATCACATTATTTCACATCATAGTGGGGAGAAAAAATTTTACATCTTCGAACCACTTGATGCAAAATTATCTTCACATAAAGTATCTAATAAAATCATACAAATAAATTCTATTCAAAATACAAAAAATCTTATATAGTACAATGTCTATACATGCATGCTACATAAGATTTTGTTTGTCTAAAATAAAAAACATATTGGTAACTTTTAACTGTATGGCAATGAATTAGAGTACCATTATTGAAACCAGTGGTCAGCAATCAGTAATTAAAGAAATAAAAAGTGACCATTAATAATAATTTGGTGACTGGGAATTAAATGGCATTTTTCTTATTTTTGTTTGACATAAGTATGAATCTCAGCAATATTAACTGCCCCATAATTCAATTTCATATCTGCTATAGCTTATTCAACTGTTATTCAATGAATGAAACCCCCTTCCCCCAAGGCAATAATACTGTACAGTACTTGTTTTCTATGGGTCCCACAAATGGAACAACGAGAATGCTAGATGACAAAGTACATACATGTATTATGCAAAGTCATTCAAGTATGATTATCAAGTTATAAAACCCCCCAAAAACCAGTATCACGAAGTAAATTTTTTTCGCATTTGAGATGTAAACTAATGAAGTTCTACAAAAGTTAGCCAACCACTGATCTGATTCATGCTTACATGGATTACACGAGCTAGTTGATGTACCTACAGACTGTGATAGGAAGATCAAATAAAAAAAAGTGTATAACTAGATTCTAATGAAAGCTTCAGAACTAATTAGCAGCATTTCTAAGTAGTCTCTCTTGGAACAAGAGTGAATTCAGACCACGATGCAGTTAGTGACAAATCAGAAAAATACAAAAATACTTCAAAATCATACAATGCAGCAGCTACTATGGGAGAACAAATACACTAAGGATGACAAAAACAGCACATACACTTGGCAGGAGTGGATCCCTGAAGTCTGAGAGAGTTGAGGTTCAGGTTCAGATTGAGGAACGTAGGACGAGCTGTAAAACCAACCACAATAGATTAGCATCCCCTAAGGACAAACGAACCACAAACAATGTTTGTAAAAGGGCTGAGGTTCTCATTTGAGGAGTGGCACCTAATAAACTGTTAGTCATATTTAGTTTATGGAAAATAATTCAAGCACATGTGTTATTAAAACCTGAAAATAATTATCTATGAGTTAATAGTTGTGTCTATTACGTGTTTTATCACTCAAAAATCTAAATACAATTATAGTTTTGGTTAGTACCTAGTACACAGAAAAGATAGAGCCAAGGAAGCCAAGATTAACAGTATGATCGTAACCTGTGTCTATGTTAGAATATGTACAATAAGTTCCATTTGTAAATTTCAGATCATAAGCCCTAGTTGCTCATTTTCATACCAGGAAGATAGAGCACTCAACAATGGTACAAGGTTTGCAGTGCTAAAGGTACTTTGCAGGATCCCTTTGCCCCTCAACTATATTGCTTCTTGTCTCTTGGCTTCTCAGCCATTCCCCTTGATCTCTTTCCACGTATCTGCCCAACTTCTTTACCTTTACCTTGCTCCTATTTTCCACCCCTTATTTAACGACAGATCCTTCAGGCCAACCATACAGTTTATCCATATGACTTAACATTCTGGTTAGAGTGCATTTTAACATGGTTGCATATCCTCATGTACATATGCTTAACATACCCCGAAGAGTAAGCTACGACAGAAAATCAAAATTCTGATAGCACCTTACAATACAGGTGCTTTAGAAAAGCATATCTTCCTTTAATTTATTCAGATATAATTATAAATAAGTTTAACTGGACCACTGAGTCAGATTTCTAGACTGCCATACAGCTAGCATCAATGACCCATTCTTATATGAAGGGAGAAAATTGAAGCTGGAAATGGAGGAAGTAACACAGCCTAATGGAATGAGTGAGAGGAATTGAGGAAAACTAAAATACATAAAGCAAATATGTGCGGGCCCTAAGGGATGCCACAGTGAGCCTTTATGACATTACAGAAGGCATACTGTTGATAGTAACCGACTACAGGGAATGTCTTTTAAGTACCTATACTTTATTGAGGCTACTAAAAGTTCAGATTCCCATCCAAAAATATTCCCTGACAAACACAAGAAAACAAATCTGATCTTTTTACTGTATTTGCAGCTTCACAATACTAAAACAGAATTGCAAAGACATTTCCCAGAGTGAAAAGTTCTCCTGCTAAATGTATTTACTTCAAATTGCTCTCACATTTACAAATTAAAGTTATTAGCCACCTGAACAAATATTCCTAACCTACAAAAGTAAGGTAACCGAATCAACAACAACATTCCCACTTACAGCTCTTTGGTTTCCTGGTAAGATAATTACTAAGTCTGATTAATAATCTCTAATGTTGCTAAAAGCCCAAGGCAAAGACCCATACACCTCAGGAAAATTCAATTATCTTTTTGACAAAGCTATCTTTTCAAAGTTACGAAGTTTTGAGGCATAAAATAGAGATTCAAATTACTACAAATTACAATTACAGAAAAAATACTGGTATTCACTGATATATAAGCTACAGGATGGTTCAGAAAAACAGCATGTGACTGCTAATTACTGTATGTTTGTTGAGAGATGAATGAGGTTGAAAATTAATCTGAAAACATACAATCAAAATATGAATGATAAAACAAGACTTCAGTTTTCATCTACATTGTAAGTGTGCTATCCTGATCTATGAAAACTGAATGACCACCTAATATTGTGTACTGTACTGCAAATAAACCTTAATAGTAAATGACTTAAAGTAAAGAACAGTAAAAATTCATGATACATTGACAATTAATAATACCCAGACCAGCTTTAACTAAAATCCTTCATGCTCAAGACATTCAGTTTCATCTGAGCTTTGTACACCACTGCATTTCAATCTGTCATCACTTCCATATTTAGATAAATAATGCATTAACCAGACAGACAATTTCAATATAATTAAAAGGAATTAATAACATTCAGTATACCAGCCATTCTGCATAAATTAAAGCTGGGATACACACATTCAGATCACCCATCTTCAAGTAGACTTACACTCAGTTTTCTATAAATTTAATGTACTGTTGTTTACAATAACCAATGTACCAGAAAAATGTACAAACTGACAATACTTCTTACACCAACACATTCAAGTCCATGACAAGCAGGATTCTAGTCTCCTCTGAAATCTGGATATTAAGAGCAAGTACCTCTTTATAAACAGCCGGGAAAGGGAACAACAAACAAACCGTGATTTAACACTCAGAGGAAATTCATCAAGTTAACTGTGAGACATCTATTATACTGAATGATGGTTACAGTCAATGGTAATTTCATAGGCAGGCTTCCGTAAGAATTCTGCTTCTAAATTTTTTTTACCAAAAATTTTTCAAGTAATTTCTGTTTGCACCAAAAATCATACAAATTTCTAAACTCCTACCTTAAATTGAAAAATTTATCTTTGATAACTTTAAAATAGCCGATTGATTTGAGTCAACTACACTAAAGCAGAAAATGCCCATCATGAAATTCCATAAAATTATAGTATAGGCTAAGTCATGGAAAGTTGACAGAGACTCCTAACACTGAAATTCAGATACAAAGACTTTTTAAAAGTCTGCTACAACAGCAGCAAACACATTACCCTGCTGTAAAATATCAGATATCACAATACTAATAAAATATACACAAGCCTTTTCTAAAATAGCTTTGCTTTTTTCATTGATATTTACCTTTTTATAAACAGATTTTCATACTACTTGGTCCTATGCAGACTTTATTTGCACTATACAGTATTTTGTACCTCTTCACATAAAGCTATCATCAATGCACACTTCACAGAAAGGCTTTCATTGTTGAGATGTATTCTTTATAGTTTGTATTAAAATAACCTAGAAAGCTTCATAATTTAACCACATAAATGACTACAATACTTTAGTTTTAAATCTGCAGCATGAAATAGGAACATTAATTAACAACCATCATGAATACCTAACTTCAGTACTGTATTTGAGGGTATATTAGAAGCATAGGCATATAACATTTCACCGTTTCTGCTGAGAATATTAAAAAATTAGAATGCAGTTAAGCATTAATATAGTATACCCACATAATTCAATAAAATGAAGTACAAAGGGAAAGAAAAAACAAAATATTAAAGAAAGAAATGTGATAACTGTAATTACATTTATCAAAGAAAACTATGTATTAAGTCCAATTGCAAATAAGATTAAAACAGACGAGGAAATCCTAAGTGAATGCACGCATAGACTCAGTACCAGGTAGTATGTTAAGCTTTAATGGAGCATTCAAATTCATAGATGCAGTTCTCCAATATCTTGCTTTTACTCTTCTCTCCTCCTCATTTACTCTGACTTTGAAAAGCTAACAAGGGGCGGAGGCATGTAGCAGGGAAGGCTGAGAGTTTTGCCTACTTAACCCACTACATGATTCTTAAGTTTACAGTTGTATGCATTCAGGATGTCCTGAATACAGTACATACAACTATGACTATTTTCATCTTGAATGTAATATAAGTAATTAAATGTTCTTCTATCTCCTTTCCAAAAATTTTTATTCTCCCCTATCCTTTTTTTCTTCTTCTTACATTAGTTAATGCAAGAGACTTTTGTTTGATGTGGCTACCACATCATGTCTAGATTTCAGTATTTTTTTAATGACTTTATAAGTTTCCATGTATTCTTCTACACCAGAGTCCTTTACTATTTAGTACACTCACATATTGTGGAAAATTCTTACTCTATTCCATAGCGTATTTCAAGGAGGTTGCACAATCCATGAAGTATACTTCTTTAATCACTTCTGTATTCTTTGTATTTAATAGCATAGTCTTTGGTCTTTTAATTTTAGTAATAGTGCTAATATATTAATAATAAATACATAGTCTCAGCATACTGTATATGTGTACTATTACTGAGCTGGAATAAGTAAAATACTTTACTAATAATCTTTGGTAGCATGGGTAAATGTTAAATTGTGGGAGGGATTCTTCCTCATATACAAGATTACTAATAATCTTTGGTAGCATAGGTAGATGTTATATTGTGGGAGGGATTCTTCCTCATATACAATATGTCTCCTAAAGAACAATAAATGCAGAAACTTGTACATTTTCTAAAGATACTTCTTGCTTCCTTTTGGTTGCAGTAAATCAACATTCAAAATGTAAGAAATGTTCAAGCACTGATGATAAATAGAACTGCTTTTCAGCTCACTATCCAAATTTTATTTTTATAAATAAATGTATCACAAGTAAGATTGCATTAGGCAGATGGTCAATGACTT
Source organism: Macrobrachium rosenbergii (assembly GCF_040412425.1). Taxonomy (NCBI): domain Eukaryota; kingdom Metazoa; phylum Arthropoda; class Malacostraca; order Decapoda; family Palaemonidae; genus Macrobrachium; species Macrobrachium rosenbergii. The sequence continues at coordinate 36,635,995 of NC_089777.1, forward strand.
ATGACCAATCATTTACGGCATTCAATGAACCACAGTAAAGAATATGGTTAAAATTTTTGCATTTCTCCAGCATTTCAAAGCTGAGGGAAAAAAATATGATAGCCTGGGAAACAAAATTTCAACGGAAATATATGATTCTTGTATAACACAGAAAACCAATGTTATACAACCTAAGCATACCTGAATACAACTTCATACAAAAAGTAAAATGTCAAACACTCTCTGCATGACTAATAACACGAACTGAATGGTAAATTATGAAGCAAAACAGTGTCCCTAAAAGAAAATAATCTCTATCTCCGTAAAAATTACAATATTAGAAAAACAATATGCTACATAGTTCAAAGAAGTTCTATCCATTATTTATTACAAAAGCCATTTTGGTATGAAAGTATAAGCTATATATTAAGATTTAGTCATCTAATGATTCCTTCATGGTGACTGAATGGGATCAGTTTCAACATAGACATCAGGCAGCAAACATCAACATGCATAAAAGCAATTCCTTAATGTTTTCCATTGTTTCTGTGCATTTTTTTACAACATCGCCTTTGACTTGGTTGACATTAATTGGTGGTTAGCAAATCTTAGGGGTGCATAACTTCAGGGATCATTTGGGATTCTTCCATTAACTATATAGCATTTTGGGGGATATCCTTACTATAATTCCCTAGCCTAGACCTACATCAAAGAAATCAACTTTCCATGACTTTCCTAGCAAGGTACACTATGCAGTAATCAGCAACTGGAGCAGTGGAACATCTGTGTGGATCAAGCTGGTGGGTGCAGAGGAGAAAGAGAGAGCTCGTGAAGGTCAGAACATTCAAGATCGTACCATGTTTGAACCCTTGAGAGCACCAAATGTAAAAATAAGAACTCTTTCAGTATTTAATAATCCACTTCTACTGAATGTCTAATTCCTGGACTTCAAATGACAGACTCTTTAATTTGCAATAGATATTCATTTTATTGAAAAGTCTTTATGTATTCAAAGATGACAAACTAGATTAGAAAAAAGAGAAAGACAAAGCAAAAAGCCATACCCCAAGCATAAATATACCCAATGCAACTTAGAAATAAGCACTCCACCTGAAAATTATTAATCATGTTAGTTGTGTATTAGAGAAAAAAATATATCCTTCAAAATACCAAACACTTACACAATCCAAAAGGTCTTTCACTTGGGCCTGGCAGGGAATAACGATGCTTATTTTTCTCTGAATGGTGTGAACTTTGTGTGGGTGTAGATATAAGTTGAGCATTTAGGTCCATCACACTACCTGAACGCGTGACACTGTCTAAGCCACCATCCAGACTTCCAAACAACTGCAAATGGCCATTAAAAGAAATTAAGTTAAATAACTGAAAGGGAGTATTTCCTAAGTGCATAATTCCTTAACCGATATAAAACCTACACAAATGGAGGTAATACTGTAGTCTGCTTTGTCTTTGTATTGTGAACATCTAAAACTCAAGTTTAATATTCTCTACTGTAAGCTCTCACTTTTACTTTTAGTGCTGAATATCAATTGTAAAATATAATACTAACGCATACCGGTTATAAATTAAGAACCACACCTATAAAATTTAAGGGCAAGAATAAATTCACAGTACTTATAAAACTAATGAGAAAAGTCTGAATACACAGGAACCTGTTATATGAATACCTGCAGTTTATCTTAAAAAAATATGCTAAAATCCTGCCGTGGTTTTCATTTGACTCATCATAAATCACATGAATCTCCCTGTGAAACTGAGGTTCTTCTCAAATGAGTACATATTAGATGGGCTAACCTCACCTTTGGAATGTATTTGAAAGTTGAAAATAATGCATTTAAGAAGTTTAGTCACTACAACTGCTATGGCAATTACTATTAAGACTTTTAAATGTTATGGCTGCTAAACAGTGTGTTTTCAGCAATACAAGAGGAAAAATTAAAGAAGTCACAACATATTTTCAGCAAATTAAACATCTACAGATCACATATCAGCAGACCATGCATTGTTCATTAATATCCAATAAGCATACCAAATAAATCTTTCAAACTATTAACTGTGCCATAACATTTTGTACAGTTGAACAAGGTATGTACCACTTAATTAAACAACAAAAGCTGTGATGAAAGATTAGTGAAGAACCCGGAAACAATTCACAGTATTCTTTAGAGACATGGGCATCTTTAGGGGTCATGAGTGATATCCAAACACATGAATATCTCAGCTTTCTAAATTGCTGTGAGCTTAGGTAGCCTTTGTTTTTTTCATTTCTCTGCAACTGGAAAAGTATATTTCATTAAGAGATTTTGGCAAGATATTCCCACCTGCCAAAAAAATAATCTGCACTGATGCAATACATAATGAGGAGAAAAGCTTGAAAAGCAAGAATACAATAACTTCATATATTCCCATATCTCGATAACAATAAAATGAACACAACGTCCATGAAGAGATTGTTGCATATGAACAAAGAGCAATGACATATCAACAAAACATTCTAAATGTACACTGAACATCAACTGTGATTCACTAATAAGCGTAAAGGTGAGAGCTTACTGTATGTGAACATATCTTTGTATCTTTATGACAATCTACCTTATGTGTAATATATAACTTCATACTGTACTTTATCTTTGGTAATATGGACAATTTTGAAGAATATTAAAGTACTATATATATATATATATATACTAATCAGTCTTATAGTTTCCTTTAAAGTTACATTTTTCTTACACAAACAATAAAATACCAGTTAACTGTACTTTAGTTTCCACAGAAAGCCCAGGATTTTACTTACTGGAACTCTGAAAAACTTCAAAACAGAACATCCAAATTTTCATTGTTGTTTTCCCCAGGTGATATTAACCTTACTGTACCTGGCCAGGTAAAATAGCATATGGAAAATGCAACTACAGACAAAGCAGCATCCATCAATATTGGAACAGTCATTACCGTAAGCAATTATATCAACTCAATTCACTGATAAGTAACGATACAAATCATTAACTGTAAGCACATCTAAACACACAAATAATGTTACGGCAATTAAAGACAAAATATGTTAACATAAAATATAAAAGGCAACTTGTAAAAATTTATCTTGTGTCAATGTCTCCCTAATATTAACACAGTATAGTACTTTACATAATTTTCCAGACATCACCAAACATTAAGCATTACATAAAGATATTTGACAACACATTATTTTACAGTTTCACATACAGTTTTTATACTTGTGCAATATTAGTTAATAACTTTACACTGCACGGACTTTGCACATTCTTACAGTATAGTAATCCTATTCTTACCACAAGAGAATGTCATATAATACACAAGTACAAGTAGCTAATACAAAATTCTTGAATCAATCATCAAAAAAAGTATAGAATTTCTGAAAGTTTATGTTCTATTCTTTAAAATATTTTATATTTTCCAAGCATTCCAGCAGTATCAGCATTTTTTATTCAACTTACGTATATTAACTCCAACAAGTGCATCTTTTGATGTTAAGGGTAATCAAGCATTCCTTTACTGAACCATGTGTGTATGTGTGTGTGTTTTTCTTGTCGACGAAAGAAACCTTCTGTTACTAAGTGGTGAGTAAGTGTTGAAGGTTTATATTTTGAAGATAATAAAATCCTAATTCCTAATGCTATCTGTTTCAGGCTCTTCTGCTTCAAGAATTCTTTCCCAAAATGTCAAATCAGTTTTCTAGGAGCAGAATTTTCATTTTTCCAGTAATTAACTCCTTAACTAATACATCCCTATGTTAGCTTTGTTAGAAACTGTTAGCTTGCATGTCCTGTAACTTAAGGTATGACTGATCTGAAAAGATTAAGCGCATCTACATGACTGAATGCTCTAGTGCTGGTGAAAAGGAAGCCAACTTGATGAATCTGCAGTCTCATTTGCCTTTTTGGAAAAGCATGTGAAGGTGCATGTGGCTGTAATGGTTGCAGACAACAATTTACCCAGAAATCTTCATGAATTTGTTTTTGTTACATTTCACAACAGCTGCTCTAATAAGTAAACATGTAAATTACATAACCAATATCTGAAATTGATGATACTGTAATGCAATAAGTTACTCGAGGATGCTTTCGCAGTTACTGGGTATAGTCTACCCAGAAACAAACAAATCAGTCTGAGAATAACAATATTATTTCTCTAGTTTGGGAGTGTGTGAAGTAACAATCATAACCTAATAAATCTTAAATCTCCTGACATTGGTCAACTATGAGTAAAAAGTTGTTACTACTGTAAACTACACCAAGTCTTAATTTTTTATTCTACTACTGGAAATGATAAAAAGTTGCAATGCAATAATACTAGTCTCAACTTATGTGAGTAAAATCTTTTAAACTGGTCCTTCAAAGTGAATCATTACAGTGACAACATCCAACCTCTTTCAGTCAGTTTTTCCCTCTGGACAGGCGTAAAATACTTGGATAAGCATAACATTGCCTGAGGGGATGGCACCAAAAAATTTCAATTAGTGCTCAAACAAGTCATCAGCTGGTATCTTCTAATTATATATATATATATATATATATATATATATATATATATATATATATATATATATATATATATATATATAATATAATCAAGAATCCTTTTGGCATTCAGTTACTTTAAGCAATATGTAATCACAAATTTCCAGCTTAATATGATGGCTATTTATCTTCAGGTACTGTATAGGCAACACATGTAAACTTAAATGTCATGATGGAAAAGAAACTGAATACATTTGAAACTATACTGAGAAACATTAAAGTTTACAATGCAATAACCACTGCACTGTAATCAGTACTAATGACACTGTATAGCTACTCCCTTCAGTCCCTTACCACTTACTAAGCTCTACAACTTCTTGAACTTTTCTTTACTCCAATTTTCACTTCTCACCCAAGAACAAACCCTATATTCAAGGCCTATGAGTGTGTCAATGAGACTTACTTGTCATGTTGCTATCTTATCGTTAGGTGCAAAGCTCGCATTACCATCAAAAGGCTATCCACATACATTACATTAATATGAGATGTAAACTTCTGTCTGATACTTCATATTTATATAAGAGATAGGAATTGCAACAATGTCTGCATAATACAAGCTCTGAGAAAGTTAGACTTTGTAATTGAGGACAGTACAGTATGATTCACTGTAACACTGAGAGGGTGTGAATTAAATTACATACTTTTCACGGAGTTTCTGCTGACATTCATGATAGTATTCTAATTTCATATCTACGATAGTTCTCACCATTACCCTTGCAGTAAGAAAAAATTGCTATATTGTGAGATTTTGCTTGTCACGTCAGTGGCTGAGAAGTGTTTCATTATTCAATGCAACATTATCAACAAATACTAGTCTTGCATTTGATGACATCATCACTAGTGCACAAACACTTAAAATCTGTGAATTCCTAGTAAACAGGGTGCACAATACCACTGAAAACAAAAAATACCTTAGATTCAAAATGTCAATAGTATTGATTCTTCCTGTAGCTGCAATCAACTGATGAAATTCAAAGAAACACTGACACATGATAGTCCAAAAATGTAAATGAATAAAATGTGTAACTTTCATGTAGAAAAATGTGAATCTCAGCCATATACATATCCAAATGTCTCCTGTTCTTTCTAGGGATTTGGAGTATACACTACAAAGACCATGCTACTGCCATGTGTATTGCTAAATTATCATAATCGTTTCTTATAATAAAGGAAGTCTTGGTATTTTAGTTCAATGTGCAACACCTAACTTAGTCTAAATGAATATCATCATGCAGTAAGCAGGGAATGATTCAATATATCATGCAGGTAAAAGCTTCAGTGATGTTGCATTGCATAACCTAGCTATTACTGAATGCCCCACAGTAACGTTAATACAGAGGGTAGTACCTAACAACAACCAAGGCACTTATATATTCTAGTTTTCTATAGTCATCTATAGAAAATTCTAATTCATTGGTCTAATTCCTTTATAACAATAACTACCTTTTCCATAAACATCAAAATATTCAGACTAATACATTACAATACAATAATCACAATCTGATTGTTATCTGTAAAGTCAATGTGTTATTCAGTGACCAAAACATAAGGGAAAGTACAGTATAATGTATTAGTAATGTTTGAAATACTGTATTTTCCTTGAGCATTTTAAGAAACATCACTGTATTTTCTCTGATCATACCCTAAATGTTCTGATTGAAAGGTCTTACAAGTGTCTGACTGAAAAAGAGCATACCTATGCACTAGGGGTGTGTATGAATAGCTTTTCACAGTTAAATTATATTGATAATTCACTATGATTAAACTGAAAATTTATCCAGAATATTGGGGAAATGTTTTTAAAATCTAGAATTTGGGCATTACCATACAGCATTGAAATGATTACAAAGTAAATGTTATAAATTGAGGCACAAAATCAAAAACAGCCTGTCTGAATTCTGTAAACATTATGCTTTATGTTCTGACAAGCTCAAATATGCTTAATGAAAAGCCTGAATATATTAAAATTTGGACAGTAACAACAATGACACATGTATGATCCAAGTGGTTAGTAATTTGCAACATTTTGAGAAACATATATGCAGGAACTACATACATGTGATATGGAAAATTTTTTTGTACTGCAGCTCTCCTAAAGTTTACATTGTACTCATAAGTGTGGAGAAAATGTATTTTACAACATCAAACTCAACAACATGCATGCCCATCCCGTAAAAGGCATACGTCACAGTGTTACAAAACTACCTAGATAATTCTATAACAATTCTTTCATGTTTAAGCTTATTGATAATCACACTGTGTAAAGAAAAGAAAACCACAGAGTAAATTTAAAGCATATAAAAAACCTTTGAATATATACAGCAAATTAAAATAATCCACTTTGTAAATTACCAGATCCTTTACATACATTAAAACAAAATATTCCATTTAATATCTAATAATCTTGAAAAGAAAGGTAAGATAAAAGTTATAAAACCATACTCAGTCTTTTCAGATATTTTTCAAAATCCTCTGCTACCAATAAAATGATAAATACCCTTTTGAGATGTAAAAAGTTATAACACTGTAGACTTGAAAATGGTTTGTATTTCACACAAAAATAGTTTTCAGTGATTTTTTTTTCAAGTAGAAAAACTATTATTACAAACTTGAAAAGTAAGAATACAGTGGAAGTATCAATAAGCAAATAATCTAATAATGCATCTAACTTTTCAAAAAGTTCCTATTCTTGCTACGTAATTTAAAGTCTGTCACACATACAACTTTCTATTCAAATATGGCAATCTATTTATAAAACCTAATTAATTGATAAACCATGGAATTTACACTACCTATTATTGCTAATTCTGTATAACTAAGTCAGCTAACATGATGACAGAGTGAAAATTGTGAAAATGGGCATTCACTTCATAAACTGTCTTAACACAACATTCTTATTACCAAATATAAAATAAGTATATTGCATATTTTTGCATAACCTTCTGCACATCACAACTATTTGTCAAATAATTAATGTAAAATTACAAAATTAAAGTCCTTGCAAACTTTTTATGATAATTGGTTGCAACGCTATTGCAAATTCTGCTCCTGTGCTTCCTTAGTAAGATGGTCACAAAGGCAACTGATACTTATGATTGGAGGCTACCTCTTCAATGAAATTACATAAGTACAGTATTCATTTTAAGATAAAATATAACAAATGCCTCCAAACATAAATAATACACTTCTTGACTTCATTAAAATATTCCTACAAATGTAAAGTTGTGGATCCACAAAGAAATATGACAACAAAACCTGAAGAGAATTAAATGCCTTTTTCATTAATGATAGGAAACATCAATAGTAGACTATGTAAACTGTGTATACCCAAATACCATATGTGAAAAAATAGCTGTCTATTTATAACGCAAACAGAAAAATGAAAAAGGCTTAGGAAAAAAAAGTATAAAAATGGAGAGAAAGTAATTAGTATGCAGTTATAGAAGGAAAGGCAATCATAAGACAATCTATGAGAAAAAGCTTATTGAA
>NC_089777.1:36649036-36704036 GCF_040412425.1 Macrobrachium rosenbergii
TCAGATATATATATGATATTTATATATATATATATATATATATGGATATATATATGAAAATCCAGTTATTATATATATATAGACAAGCGCTATAAAACCGATATATATATATATATATAAAAACCAGACTGCCTGTATATATGTGTGTGTGTGTATATATATATATATATATATATATATATATATATATATATATATATATATATATATATATATATATATATATATATATATATATATAATGGAATAATCAGTGATGATATGAATCACTAAGTAAGTAAGAAAAAGTAAGTTGCAAGAACTCTGTCAAATCTGTGGTACAGGCAGTCCCTGGTTTTCGGTGGGGGTTCCGTTCTGAGGGTGTGATGATAACCGAAAATCGGCAATTTTCGGTGCCTTTTCTGTGATTTTTGGGGCTTACCGGCACCAAAAAGCGCCGATTTTTGGTTATCATCGCCTCTGTTAGGTAAATATTGGCGCCAATACCCAATTATCGGTGCTGATATGCAGAAATCGGTGATTTTCGGTGCCGAAAATTGCCAATTTTCGTCACTAGACAAGTGCCATAAAACCAGATTGCCATTAAGCAGGGACTGCCTTATAAATAAACTGAACAAGACAAATGATGGAATGCTGGAAGGGATTGTCAGAGTCAGCTCTCTTTTAAGGAAGTGCATTATGGTTGTTGTAAGTAAACAGAAGAGACAACATGAGAAAAACTGTAAATTGGTATATGTGGAATAACGAAAGTTGAAAGGTTGAGAAATGTAAAGATAAAATGAAGACTTGGAAAAAATGTTACCAAGGTGAATAGATTTTGCTTGGTTGTGCAAACTAAACAAGAAGATATAGCTTAGAAACAAGTGATAGTGTATTCAGGAAGAACGTGTGGTTTCTACAGGAGCGTTGCATTACTGGAGAAGTAAGAGGGACAAATGCCATTAATGAAGTTTCTGTTGTGTTGGGGTTATGAAGTAGCTATGAGGTTGAATTTTGAGGGTTACCTTATCCCTTATTTGGCAATTCAAAAGGATAAATTAGCAATGACTGCCAACTTATTTTACTCTCAAGACACCAACCTGGGAAAGTAACTAGTTTGTGTTATATCTTATTTTAATTATACAGTTATTCACATTCATGGGGTTTCTATTTGTTCATTATTCATTGCACTGTCATTGTAAGTATCCTTATTTGTTCATTCTAATATGCAAAGTTCTTATTTAAGCATTTTCAGATAAAGCTTTTGCCTTGATTTTATTTAGTTTTAGAAACTGTGCAGAATAAAGTCACGTGGCCAGCACATGAATTTTCAATACAAATGATTATCTTATTACAAATAAAATCTGTGATATTGGTTACATACAGCTAAAAGTAAGAACATACAGGCTCCCCCTCCCTTTTCCACAGAAGATATGTTCCAGAAACTGCAAATAAGTGAACCATATGCAGAACCCCCCAATATGAAACAAAATTTTTGTGCATGTACACACATGTACTGTATGTGTGACTGCTTAACTGAATACATAATTAATGAAGACTCTTTATATTGTTTATAATATTTTCATAAACCATACTAAATAGTCTCTCTCTCTCTCTCTCTCTCTCTCTCTCTCTCTCTCTCTCTCTCTCTCTCTCTCTCTCTCTCTCTCTTAAACACAGGTAAGTGAAACCACAAATACTGGAACCATGAAAGGATTTGGGGGGAGACTGGCAGCAGCACCCACTACTGTGTTTGCCAGGTGTGTATTTGCCCCAAAAGAAAAGGTACTCATTATGTAACCAATCTCTTTCCAAAAGGGGAATCAACTTTTAACAGCATATTAAACTGTGTGCATACTTAAAGTAAACTCAGTATAAAAAAAGCAGGAGAATGATGTGATGATACTTCTTCAAGCAGATACAGTCCTATCAACTCAATAACCCACAAGGCCATTCAACAATTAAAAACCTTTAAACTCTACATAAAATTTACATACTGTATGACTAGTATAAAAATATAGAAATACAGTACAATCATATCATCAATACCTTTCACGTTTTGTTATCATAATATAAAATGAAAGAATTTAGAGTACAGATGCTTTAGCTGGGGTGCCATTATCACCAAAAAATTATTTGGAATACTATGTACATCTGCATAGTTGGTCTATCTATAAAAGAATAATTTGCCAATATTTCCAGAACTCTGACACAAAAAATCAGCAAACACCACAAAACATTCCTGGAACATTCTTTTTAACACTAAACGAAACTCTTGATATACAGAATTATTAGATAAGGAGTAGTTGGAAGGAATAGGTACATGACAGAGGGCAAATACTCTTACTGCATTTGCATAGTCCATAAATGTCGAAAGCCTTCCTCATGGGAAATGAAAAACTTGACAGATAATCAAAAATCATAAGCTGAGACTTTGTTTAAGATTCCAAAAGCTCTAACAGCTAGCAGATTGTGTGAACCTACAAAGGAGATATTCATGTCAGTCACTTAGAAAATTCTTCAGGCTCTTCAATTTTCTGGTCATAAAATAATTTCTCTTACTTTTCAGTCAAGGGATATGGTGATTAGTGACTTGAGAGTTCAGATAATCTATACCATACATGTTACACTCTTAGAACATTATGCCTCTTATTTATCTCTCTATCACATTTATGTAATAAGTATGCAAGTGTATGTATAGACTTATCTCTTAACATTGTATATCATGGAGCTTATATATCATGTGTTTGCACATAACTTGATATATGCAAATTTATAAAGATCTGTAAATATCCATACACACACTCCACACTAAAAAAAAATGAAACTGATCAAATACATTTCACAAATCCTAAGGAACATAATATGCAATACTGTAGTAAGACACAAATAAGGATGAAAAGGACTCAAATTCTGAAAGAAACTGGTAATTTGGGGTGCAATAAAAAGTTTATGCTTGCAAGACTCCCTGCAGGGAAAATACCATACAGTACAATATTTACAAAACTAAATCTATGTGCAGATATTATAAGAACTCTGTAGACTGGCTATGCTGCATAATCAATGAAAAAAAAAAAAACATTTCAAGAAAAAAACACTGAGAGGCTCTGAGCAACTGTAAATAAATACTGACAATATGTGCAGCAAAATAATGGAATTTCAAATTGTGCCAAGTCAGGGGCTGGCAAAATGTAGCATTTGTAAATAATGTATAAAGGAATTAGGACATCATACTCCCTCTTCCTGCTGTCCTCGGAGTGTCGTTCCAGGCTTAGGTAAGCCTGTCTCTCTCTGAATATCACAACCAACTTCCTGAAAATTTGCCATTTTCTTCACTCCAACACACTGGAGGGTAGAAAAGGGTATATCGAAAATGTAGCCCAAAAACTAATTGCTTATATTATGAAAAAAAAAAAAAAAAAAAATTCTAGCTGTATAAATAAAATCATGCTGAGACCAGTACTGCAAACCCTGCATTAAATTCTTAGTAATCAAAATCTCTTCAATGATTGTAAGAAACAGACCCAGCTACTCAACGTGCCAACCCCTGCCAAGAGATTCAACTGATGTGTGCCATGTTGTGCAGAGCATATTTTTTATTTTTTTCTACAGTGCCAAGCATCTACTGTACACATGTACAATATAAATAGTTGTTTTAAAAATAGATATCTTCCAAACTGCTTTATGTTAAGAAAAGTTATCACTTGTCATCAGCAAATATAAAATCAAGCCATATATCACTATTAAAAATTCCAAAAAATGCTTTTCTATATGCTTCATCTAATTTTGCACAAAAGATCAAAATCCTACAACAATATGCTAAAGTCTACTTTATACATTCTATTAGGCAGCTAAATAGCCATGATGTTAGTACTTATTATTGTATAAAAGATGAATTCTACCTGAAAACTCAAGAATGTAAGAGAATGAGAGATAAATTCAAAAACTGCTCTACGGAACTTTGGCAAAGAAACAAGCCAATCAGTTGTTTTCACCATGCTAGTTAATAAAATGAAAAGCCCAAGAATTAGGTAACTATATACAGTCATTCTAACTTTTAGGTGCTAAATCAATGACCCAGGATTCTGAAACTGATTATGACACATGTGTAATACACTTGAAAAAAGTTATTGGAAGGGAGTAAAACAGAATTTTTAATATAGGAATTATTATCTGAAAGGTATTAATTATGAACTAGATTTTCCATCGAAAACACAAATTTATAAACCATACAGCTAATACCTTGTAGGATAAAAAATAAAGCAAAACAATTATGCCAGTAAAGTCTAGGAGGGTACGCATAGTTTTCCAGTGTAACAATAGCAAATGAGTTATCACCCTCATCACCTTATTAACTTGCTGCTCACCAGGTTTTGTTAGTTTCTGAAAAATATATCTTATCTTGTATATAATGTTTTTCTGTTCTAAAAGAAGGCAGAATATCTCAAGAGAGATGTAGGAGGCAAAAAGGAAGTCCAATGTAACCTCTATTTTGAAAGATGGATATTGTATTTTACTTTGTTCTAACCCTACCTTTAATATATGATGTAATTTGCTAAATTAGTTGCATGCTTTCCTGCGGAAACAAAGGGGCCAGTATATGAAATAAGATTTTATACAAAATACCAGTTATAGGAATTAGCAATTTTGATTGCTTCAAAATGATTCTCTCCAAGAAAGGCTTAAAAGATCAAAAGGGAAAAAGAATGTAAACTGAGGTGAATTTCAAATTACTACCCCACATGATCAAAACTTAAGTTTCAAAAGCTCTAACTCCAAAACACAAAAGAAAAGAAAAAATCACTATATTGTACACAAACACCAGTCTTGTTAAATTTTCAAAATTAGAGGAAGAACCACAATATCAACCCTGTGAAACTGGATACCTAAACAAGTAACATGGAAGAAAAGTTCCCAGTTGTCAGTGGAATAATGTCTTCTTGAATAATATCTACTTTAAAGGGAACTGTAACCAAACATTTTCTTCTACAAATAATGATTAATAGCTTTACCTGATATGAACACTAATATTTACAATCAACATATAAATAGAAAGCTCTATCAAAACTCTTGTCACCAGCCTCCCTAATGACATTTTAAAGCCTCCATAGTGACATTTAAAAAAAAATACTACTGCTCTTATTATATTATTAGAATAATAATAATAATTATTATTAGGTAGTTTAATCAGTCAATGAGGTTAAAATATTTAACTCTCATACGACTGGCCTCTCTCAACATATGCTGCAAATTTATATCTTTCTTAATAAATCAAAACAAAAGCCACAAGTTCTTATCAGAGACTACTGTATGTCAAATTCAAAATGGACATCAACAGAAAGCAAAATAAGCCTAATACCAAAAAGAATCCCATTAAATTATGCATTAAGGTGGGAGAGAGGGGAAAGCCATTTCTTTTAAAACTTGAATGATGACTACTTTGCAATGAAAGTACAGAAAACTTTTCACATCAACTACTTGTTTTATCAGATATTTTTGAAGCTCACTCTCATATTTATGGCATTAACAATCCAGTTTGTTAACATATTATAGGACAGTACTCCCAATTTATGAATTGTACTCCTAGAAGAGAATTCAGAAAGCATATTTGTAATTTTTGAGTAAATAATCTGATATCTTCTCCTCAAAAGTAATTTCTCAATTCACATAAGCAGGTAAGCAGGTAAATCCTTCATATATAGCTTTTAAACTTCTCAATTAACAAAAGGAAACTGTATTACCTCGATAAGACTTTTATTTACTTTTCAAGAACAATGAAGAAACAGACAACTTTAGCTGTGCATAAAATCAGTAATCTCTGTCATGATACAGCACCTACCTATGTGATTTGGTCAACATAATTATGCTTCATAAATGTAGTTACATCAAACACTGGACTTATCTAATGTTGAAAAATACTAATCATGGCGTGAAAATACAAATTTTTGAAAAACAATACTTTGCGTTATCAAAAATAAAATAAAAAAATTCAATTACACCTACTACAGTAGTTGTGAACTGGCTAAACAAATAAATCATTGTACTTTTCAACAAAATTCAGCCACCAAACATGCCAAATAAATTTGGAAGAAATACTTATTATGAGTATGAGGCTTCCTTGTAGTTATAAAAGAAATAATTTAGCAATGTTTAATCCTCAAACCCCCTTCCTTCCACTCAAACTAACAGAATGAACATACATCCTATATCTATATTTCATCATAAACATTTTATGTCAGCTATTTCCTTTGTGAGGGTTGACAAGAAATGTGTTCTCTCTACCTCCCCTGTCTTAGACATCCATCTAAAGACTCATTTATCCCCCTTTTTTCATGTTTTCCTCATCCTTCCTAAAGGTCTCTGGCTTGCTACTTCCATATCTACTGATATTCTAACTGTTTCTAGTCTCATCTAATACATGTTCACTCTACCTCCATCTTTGAGATCCTGGTCTATTTTACAGTCATTGATTGCAACATCTCTCCGTCACTTCTTCATTCCTAAAACAATATTCTGACCGTATCCTCATCATGAATCGTAATTTTCCATGTTATACCTTTTCAAGAACTTCATTTTCTTTGCCAGACCCTATACCTCCTCTGCACTGTAACACAGGACTTCTGAACTTATCACAAGTCCTTGCACTTTCTATTAATGTGTTATATACATTTAACAGTAGTCTAACACGACTTTCTATTAATGAGTTATATACATTTAACAGTAGTCTAACAATCTCCCATTCCATCCAGGCAGCAGCTAATCTTTTTCTTATTGGCCCTTGCAATCCCTGCTTCACAGTCCAGTATCTCCCTAAGGTAAAAGAAATTTCTGACTTGAAGAAAGAACTGTCAGTTACCTACTTCACAGTCCAGCATCTCCCTAAGATCAAATAAATATTTGACTTGCAAGAAGAACTGACATTTACCTTAACATGGTTCTCCACTTTCTTCTCTTCTCAATTTGCTCTTCTAATACAATACATATTCTTCCCAACTTGCTCTTATAATACAACAGAGTATACAGAATGTATATGTAACTATTTTCAATATAAAGAATAATAATTTTCTTATTTATAATGTGGAGTCATGAAACAAGCCAACATGATATTTTCTTGATAACAAAGACATTACAAAATACACCTCCCATACATAAAAAATCATAAGAAAGCATAAAAGAAAAATCATATAAAAATTTAACATCTAAATAATTGATAAAAATTAACAAAAATAAAAAAAAATTATTAAGAGGCAAATGTCCCTAACTGTGACCTCAAAAAATGACATTCAAGCCTAACAATGCAAAAAGCTACAATACATAGACTATGACACAGCCCAAGATTGAGAACATTAACTCACTTGTCTTCTACTGAAGTACAACTAAATGTGAACCCAAATTTAACAGCTGAGATATTCCCACCAACTTTGTAAAAATACAGCTACCTTTTTTAGCAGATGGTAAATATCCACAGACAATATCACTGAAGTTAGTTATGACTGGCAGCATGGTGACTCATCACTGAAATGTTCATGCACCTTTATTTTTAACTTTATTTTTTCATTCATGGAGTCTGCAATCACCAATTTTAGTCTTGTTAAGCAAAATAATAATATTTAAAATAAAGTTATATTAATTACAGTAATACAGTATTTCAAACTATATGGATGTTATTTGTTGTACCTGCTACTACTGTTCAATATATCCATCAGATGGATACAAGATAGAAGCTTCAGTGGATCTATACCATCAGTTAAAAAAATTATAAATGGAGGGATTGAGTGCCACAAACTACCCCAAAGTTATTATGAATTCCAGTTTAACTCAGAGGAAAGAGGAAAGAAAACCAAAATGTGACACCTTATCAAGAACATTACACCTATCACTACTTGCAGGACTAATCAAGATATACTATTAATCATGTCAGGTGATTTACAGATCACACAGAAATGAAGCAAACTGAAGCATTCTGCAAGGCAAGAGACAGTCACCAAAACTATTCCCTAAAGGGCAGACACCAACTTGCACCACAGTCATGAACTCTTGAACCTCAGTTGAAAATATCATCAAACAGATGATCGAAATCTAAGATTCTGATAACCTAATTATACAAAAGTTTATCTAGGGGTAAAAATTACTTGCTGCAACCATCAACAACATCCACCATCAAATGAGACACTAACACCAAACCTCTATAAAGTGACTGGCAAGGAGCTGAGGTTGGGTCATTTAATTGAAGTGTTTATTGCATAAATTTTTCTGTTCGCCCCAATAAAAACTCCTTTTTCCCTTCATGAAATCTCCTTACCTTTTGTTTTAGAAAAACCTTGCTTAACAATAAAAAGTAATAAATAGGGTATAAAGACATTAAATTAGTATAAATTTATGTCAGTGAAGCTGGTAAAGGATGATCCTAATTTTACTAATGTAAACAACACTTCCATATAAATTTCTCTTTCACTCTTGTCATTTCATTTATGTAAAAAATGACAGCTCTGTAGTAATTACTCTCTCCAAGCTTAGACAGTAAAATGCCAGAAATGCAACTACTAAGACAATACACACATAGCTATGCCTATTGGTGGTTATATAACATCTCTACAACCCATTACAATACATAAATGGCAGAATACTGTACTTGGAAAAATGAACCTGGAATATGAAATTCATCACATCAAAAGGAACACCACACAGTAACTTTGACTCATCTTAGGACTGATCACCCTTGTTTGACCTGCAGATATCTGTGAACAGCCCACATGATTCAATCCCTATATGTAGTGACTGTAAAATAGCACTAACAGTTAAAACATTTTTATGAGAATGCCCAAAACATAATCAACAGCAATTGTGAAGTTTTGAAAACATATCAATCAAAGAAATTCTGTCAGAATCGCAATCATTTTATGACTCAATCCAATTACAAAATTGTAAAAAGCTGTAATTTATAATCAATAAAATCTAAACTTCATTACTGTATTAAGACAAATCCTTTAGGCCAGCCACAGTGAGAGCTAAATAAGTTGGCTCAGTAGTCAGGTTAAACTACTTAATAATAATAGGGTACTGAGCTGTCTCTTGATTAGTAAGTTTTAATGAAGCTAATATCTCTTAATAAAGTGTCATTAATGCTAGTGTTTAAATGAGTAAATATAAAAATATTCTCAACTGACTTTTTCATAACATGTCCACATCAGAACTTGTACAGGGTAGTACTGAATGCCTGATTGTCTATCTGTCTTTTTACTCATTATTTAACTTTACTCTTTATTTAACTTTACTTTTTATTTAACTTTATCCTTTATTCCTCTCATGTTGTAGTTCCTCCTTTTATGATAAGTTTTAAAGGGTAATTGTGTGAGACATACATAGCAGTACTGAATGACTGACTGTCTATCTGTCTCTTTATTCTTTATTTAACTTTACCCTTTACTTATCTCATGTTGTCCTTCCTCCTTTTATGATAAGTTTCACTACAGGGTAATTGTGTGTGTGTGAGAGAGAGAGAGAGAGAGAGAGAGAGAGAGAGAGAGAGAGAGAGAGAGAGAGAGAGAGAGAGAGAGAGAGAGAGAGAGAGAGAGAGAGAATACTGAATGTACACACTACACCAGGTCACTTTCCAGAATTGCAAATTCCATTATACTGCATCTGGTTTGTCTACATAAAGATTTTATTGTACAGGACTTATTTCCTACATAGCACATTATAAATGACAGTATTTAAAAAATTAACATAATGTTTTAAAAAACATGAAGACCTGCTGCCTTAAAGTATGCAGTGATGGACATTAAATTTCCAAATAAATTACAAGAGGATTAGAAATTCTTCAACAGTTCAACAGCTTCAAGGCTACCAGCACTAAAGAGTATCAATTAGAAAATTAGCACTAAAGAGTATCAATTAGAAAAGAAGTAAATAAGGAAGTGGCACAGCAATGACCAGTGAGAAGACTCTGAAACTCATGGGGAAAGGGCACAGATTAAGACCTAGGCCAAATGGAATGCAGAAAGTATACAAGACAGAAGAGAGTGAAAAGAATTCATTTGATGTGTGACCACTTAAAGGGAAAATCTGATAAAAAAAAAAAAGTAATGATGTTAAGCACAATAAAAATAAGTGAAAGGTCAAAACTAAACCCTTTACCTATCAGTGAGCAATATTCTGCTGCTAGAGACAACATAGGAAAATCGGCATAAAATGCATCCTGGACACACTACTGACAAGATTGTGCTACCCCTTGCCATGAAGTCATCCTCAGCAAAGCTTAGGAATCATCTTGAGAGAAGGGAGATACAGTATTGCATCTATATTTTCTCCAAAGCATTAGATTCTTAGCATGCATCACAAAAGACTTGGCAATGCTGGGTAAATATATTTTTCTGAAGTCAGTGATTAGGTAATAAACCTATTCTAGTCGACGAAAGGCAAAACTTAATGCATATGAGCATGACAACATCTCTGAAAAACTGACATCCTTTCTCTCTTGGAATTTTTGACAGTGAAATACAGTTTGATACCTCTTTCCCTCATAGGCCACTTCTCTAAAAGCAGATACTAAGTAAACCTTGTTATATTGTGAAAAGATAACTGATAAAATAACTTATTATAAAATTACTAGCAAAATACAGCATTTCACTGTAAATATATATTTCCTGATATGGCCTACTGCAATATGCTTACAAAGGATACAGGACACAAATGCTTGCTAATCCAAAATCAAATTAAAAATATACAACCCATGTATTTATCTGCACACAATATCACTATCTTTCTTTCGGTACTCAGCACCATTTACCTCACAAAAGATAAGGTAAGAGGTTTATGACAGGTACAACTCAGTAAAGTAACTTTCAAAGATTATGCTTGGCATTGTAATAAGTGAGCAAATTATGTTTGTCTCATCATAAACATCAGATAATTTTTCATTTGAATCTTCACATGGGACTGGCTGCACTTACACTACTCAACAAGATTCACAAGATTACTGGTGTCTATTACAATCAAATCATACAGTACCTATCAACAGAGATCTGGAACCTCATTATTGAGAAATATGTATGATGTCTCTCATGCGTTGAAGAGCTATGAAACTTAAGTCTAGGTTTAAATAAATAAATATAATAAGCACACACAAAGAAAATTATTCAAACTGCTTCAATATACCCACTGAAAACTTTAAAAGTGGTTATTAACTTGTCTTTTTGTTTTAACTGACCTTAAGAATAAAGTTGACTTTACCTGCTAATCCATGGATCAACAAAAATTCACTAAGCTTAACAACATAAAATATAAAAAGTTAAAGAGAGCAACACAGTACACCAAGAAAAATACCAAATTATGTAATCCTACTCTATGTAAGCCTAAGGTAGAAATGACATAAACTAACCACTCCCTGTACCCAGTAAAGAAGAATGAACATGATCTTTGCATTGACCAAACATTTCTGGAATAAAGATTATATATTTTCATACCCATTTTGTATGAATAACATTATCATATGACAACTTAGCATGATCCATTCAAGAAAGTGAATGATGCCAAAAGACTATTGAACTGGCACAATATCAAAGTACTGGAAGAATAGGGAAAATTTTTCAGTTCCTCAATACTCACATGAGAAAAGTTGGGGACGGAAGCAGTTTTCCTCATCAGGGGTCGGCCAGCTGACTGAAGTAGTTCTTTAACGGCAACATTCTGTCGCAGTCTATCCAACATCAAAATAGACTCCACAGATGTTACTCCTTTGGTATATTTTTCTGAAAATAAAAAGTTTAACAATTATGTTTCACTGATTCATAACTCATATTTGAATTCTGATTAACTTCTGGAATTGGAGTTAGTCTTGTACAATAGATGTTCACAAATATTAATAATTTTGTCCACTAACTGTAATCTACTAACCAACAATAAGTAAAGCTCTCAGGTATTATATGGTATTTGTTCCTTAAAGGATATCTATATCTTTAGAGTAATACTGTTATAAAAGTAACAGGCAAATCGAATGTCTTCCTAAATGAACATGTGTTTTTGTTTGTGATGACAAAGTTTTCAATGTAGAGCTGTGTACTGAAGCAGGCACCTGAGGTACCAGCACCTCTAACTGGAGATAAGTAATCCAAATCAAAAGTTAAAAAAGGTGAAGAATGAAAAGTGAAAATTCCAATATTAGCAATACAGAACATAAAAACTTTAGTACATGCTTTCTATTTTTTAAATTTATTGCCTTTATGATTCAGTACTATGAAAATTTCAAATCCTCTTATCCCTTCACAAATTTAGGAATGATAAACATCTGTAAAATCTTATCTTACAAAACAAGGTTCCATTCAAGTTCAAACTTGAGAGAAACTCACTGAATATTCACTTACCAATATACGTTTCGCCATCTTCTGCATGAGAATCATCAGCGTTAGCTGCCATTTGAGCAAGTGACTCACGCTCTTCTAACTCCTCACTTGCCTGTGCATAAACAATTGTTAAAAACTATTATAGTGACAGTAACAATTCAAAGACTGAACTTTCAGCAAGCGCACGGTATCAGTAATTAATGATGCAAACAGGATTAGCTTGTGCACAACTGGCAAAATAGAATATTCAGCAGATAATAAGAGTAATAATTTCCTAAGAACTACCTACTCAGAGTAAAATGCCATTACATTGCATGAATAACCACTGCATCAAAATTTCTTCATTCATTATGCAATTCTCATAATCAAAACATTACAATAAATGACAAGAATCCATAATTTTTTAAACAGCTACGCAACAGTCAATTATACTAACCTTGGGAATATTTGAGACAACTTCATACATGATTCCAGTTTCATACCAAGTATTTATCGTCCCAATAAACGACTTGACAAACTTGCTGGTTAACGACTGTTTCTTATATATATTTACTGCTAGACGTTTCCTTAAAACTAAATCCATGGGTGCTGGATGGGACAGTCTCACAACTGCTTTAACTATTAAATAGACTCTCTCATCACCTGGAACATGAGTCATTAGAGCTCAAATACACTTACTAATCAAAATTTAACAGGTCTTTTATATTCTATCTGGTATGTCTAAATACATTATTTATCTTGCAAGCCTTTGCACAAATTAACTGCTTTGAAAAGAGAAATAAGTTCCCTAAAAAATAAATTGTTCAATATAGAAACTTGTTCTAAATGCACATTTGTTTGCTTACACAATGTACAAAAACCTGGAGTAAAATCTAATATTCAGTTTTCAGTACTGTGGATCTCAAGAAGAGACAAACTACATACTTGGTGTAAGTCTGTTGAGGTACATGTTGTCATGGATGGAAGAATCCCAAGAAGCTACGGCACAAACATCCTTTTCATAGCATTTAACAATGGGTAACTGGAAAAACTTATTGCAATTTTCCTTTGGGATTATGGCATTGTTTCCTGCTACAGTGAGTGTGTCTCCAAAGCCTTGAGTAGAGAAATCATCAGCTGAAATATGCAAGCAACACACTTGTTCAAGGTATTCAATTTTACCACTTAAGCGAAGCATGACCCTCTGCATTGTTACATTTCCCTACACTCATTTTAGATAGGCAGACTGCATGTCAGTTATATATCAGATTTGAAAATACTTTGAGGAATACGCTAGCATATGGAAGGACGCATATTTGTATAATCTTATTAACATACTTACATATCATCAAAGTGGATATGCCCTTTATGCTAAATTTTCTACTTCTGAGCACTATTGTGTTTTTAAAAATCCTGAGTTCTAATATGAAAGAAATTCTTTACATCTGATTTCCCTTATCAAAGAATAACCTATACTAGAAGAGTTATCATGTGAATTCTCTAACTACCTAAAAATGATGTTTAAATTAAGGGCAAATTTCCAGTACTGCAAAGGTACAGAACAAATACAGATCTTACTCATTTTAACAAGACGCTGATATGCTAATAGTTTTGCTCAATCCTCACGTAAAAACAACACAAGTATTCTATCCGCTCACTTTACAAATTTCACAATCCTTTCACTACGCAATACTAAATATTTAAAAAAGCTCATAACTTACCATTGAGATCTAAGAACAGTACAGGAACATGGGCTTCCATCCCTGGGGGAGGGTCCCAGTCTGCTGGAGCTCCTGGTATATTTGACCCTGCAGCAGGGACAAGAACAGCATTTCTTTCCTCTGTCAAGCTTACCCACTGGTCAACCAGAGACTGTTCCCTCTCCATGTCACGTTCACTTTTATCTCCTTTGTTTATAATTTTTTGAATCTGAAATTTACAGGAAGAATTTTATATATGCTGAGGTTTGTATACTGTACATGGATATATTTGTACAGCATGCTTTATCAAATAATCATAACTACAATTACTACAAAAAATATATTCACCTGTTGATCAAGGTACATTCTTCTACGCTTCAGAGCTTCACTCCATCTCTCACGCAAGATATTCAAATCTTCCTCCGTGTATGAATCTAACTGTCGCTGGCATTTAAGTCTACCACAAACTGACCCTATGCTAATGTTTGTAATAGCCTGAAAAATACGTGATAAATTGTTGCATGTATCACTGGAATTTGCATCAAGGTGAGGTTACTGAATTAAAAAACTGTTAAAATTAATGAAATCGATATCTTAAAAAATAATTGTACATAAAGAAAGTGTCAATGACAGCCTTTATTATAGAGACTCAGCAAAAAATACACAAATTATAAATGAATTTAAATTTGCTTAAAACTATATGAATATCTGTAAACAATATTGATACTTTGGCTATCTATTTCAATAGAGTACTGTATTTGAACAGAGACCAGACATTCTCAAAGTCTGCTCAGCAAAAGAATATTTCTTTAAATTTTACACTGCAACAATAAGCATACAATCTACATTTGCAAATGCTTACCTCACATATAAGTGGAAGAGTACCAGAATTTGAAACTGGTTTGACTCTGCAGACAATACGCCTTTGCTGACCCTGTCGTAGTTGATAAACTCCTCCTGTTAAAACATCCTTCTGAGGGGAAACTTCTACAGAAAGGTAGTCACCACATTCTCCTAATTCTTGTATCTCAACCCACATTTCTATTTTACGAGTCAGTTCACTCCATCTGTTGCAGAAACAATCAGATTAATACCAAAGGAAAACAAAGGCCAAGAAAGTGAAATTACAATTATCTTAAACTATTTATCAAATTCTGTAACTGGTATAGTATATGACCTAATATTAAACAACATTTAAATTTCATTTCAATCAAATTTTATGAAACAAACTTAAATCATTCTATGTGATACTTCAATCTGAAAAGGATATTACTGTACATCTTACACCTCTAAATATATTGGTAATAAAGACCACTAAAATATGTTGAAAATAATACAAGAAAAAACTATGACAATGAAAACTAAAAATAAAACTTTCATCACATACGAGTACATGTCATCAAGCATTGCATTACTGAATTATATATTACCTGTCTACAAGTGAGCGTGCTTTAGCCAATTGTTGGTCAACTTCCCACCCTGGACGTGAAACACCAAAGCCAGCTGATCTGTGACCCCAGACTTCAATAGAAAGAGCACCATCTGCACAGTGTTCTAACAGATCTTCAGTTACTGGCACAACATAATCTTTTGAATGTTCAAACTGAAACATGAAAAATAATATAAGTAACAGCATTCCTCTTTTGTTTAACAAACTTTCTACAAAAAGATATCAGACAATGAATTACTGTAATATTCAAGATAAGAAAACTTACCAGAATTGACAATAAGCCATATGTATATGATTCAGACAAGCACAAATCAAAGGTGCAATTTACAGAAACATGCACTAACAACACTGAATCCTTTACTATTTCCAGGAAATTTTAACGGTTATTCTATCAAAAAGATTAAAGACACAAAATTTGGGTATAATTCAACATAACCTTAGTAGTTAAATGTTTATATAATCAGATAAAAATAAGTCAAACAAACATTTCACACAGAGAACTTATTTTTAATAAAATGTAAAGTTTACCTTGAAAGTCATGGAGTCTTTTGATGTGGGAGCTGCAGGAAACTCATTGTTAACAACCGGAGCCACAACTTCGCTTTCTGTATGACCCCAAAATTGGTACTGACAAAAGACGAAGTGGGACAATGAAGGGGGCAATCCTGCAGCTTGTTTGATGCAAACCTGCAAATATGATACATTGCTTGTAAGGAATATTCCTGGCATACTGAGTAACATATAAGAAGAAAAAAATATGAAACGTTTTTTCTATATACCTGACAAAATCAGGAACCAAATCATTAAGAAAATATTCAACAGATTTCTGTGGAAATTATATACAAAAATGTTTGTAAATCAAGAGGTTAAGCCTCCATTGCATGGTCACTATACTTCCCCAGATTTGGTAAATGTGACCTGTGGATTCCAATATTTATTATTTTCTTCTATGATGGTGGCAGACATTAAAATAATAACTCACTATAAGATTAATACTCAGACTCATCATATCAAACTGATAACACAGAAAATTTTTAAAAAATTCCTTGACTAAAATAACCATGAAAAATTTACAATACCAACTTACCCTAACAGTAACAGTATTATTTTGTACTTCTTCTTCTTCTCGGCTATGACCTGAATCACCAGATGACTCAGACAAAGTATCTGCAAATCTCTCTTGTGGAAACTGACCAGCAATCCGACTAACTTCCACCTAAGTAATGCATGTGATAATTTTTATGGTGAAATAAATTCATTATAATAATTTTGAAAACACTTGAAAAGATTCCAAATACTGTAATAAAAAAAGAAAAATCTATTCAATTTCCAGGAAATGAAACATTCGAACATGTATAATACATTCTTTATAAAAATGTACCTGTAGTCTTCCAGCCACCTCTCCTTGTTGCGATATAATAGGAACATGATAATTTAGTCGGACATCATGAAACAGGCAATCCAGAAAAATGTTTGCTACCCCAATCAGGTTGTGATTTTCTTGACTCTCGTAAAAGGGGTCAGCTTCTGGGCGAGTTGCAAGGGGATCATCATGTTGTTCATCATACATCTCTCGCATGACAATTAATTTGTGTTCCAGTTTCTCCATGGACCAAACCTGCAAAATAAATTCCATAAAATCAATTAGTGTCTGTAGATCTTACAGTTTTCAAACCATAACTGTACTATGTTATAGTTGTTGTTATGAAGGACAGCTCCCTTTCAGGAAGGAAATGATTAACATGTTTCAGATCTACTGTATGAGGTGAGGAAATGATTAACATGTTTCATATATACTGTATGAGGTTATGTTTTTTATCTTTGATATTGACATTTGTTTTCTTATTTCTTAAGTATATTTTACCATTCTCCAAGAAAATTCTTAATTATTACAATATATAAAATTTACCATAAAAAATGAATCTGCTTTGGTATTTTGAATCCGAGACATTTTTGAGACAGAGTGATTTCACAACTATCACTCTTGTAGGAAATACCATGATTTCATTCTCTCATCACCAACACCAAAATTCAGTTGATGTTCATAAAAATTAAAGTATGTACAGTATATCTATTCCATTGTGAATGAGGGCCAACTTACCTTATTAAGAACAAACAGCCATTTACCTCTTTCACTATGAACCTGTTATTGCCACTAGTGATGAGATTGGTGTCCTGCTAATCGTATAATAGACTAATTTTCTCCCTTTTATATTTGTACTTCAATTCCTTGTTATTTTCATTACTGTTATAATATTGCTATACTATTATGTTATTATAATGTTTTATTATAGCAGACAGATAAAACTGGCAAATGATATGTAGGTCAGATTTTATTAATGATTTATTTCAGTGAGAAACCTCTCAATGCACTGAGTAAAGTAATGCATTTTTGTTATTCAGTTTGAAAATCTTTGTTACAAACCCTGAATGCACAATCTTTGCCAAAAATTTAATCTGGAAAACCCTCACAAATAAAATCAAACGGACTTGGCATTCTGTAAAAATGTGAATCTATTATTGCCAA
Source organism: Macrobrachium rosenbergii (assembly GCF_040412425.1). Taxonomy (NCBI): domain Eukaryota; kingdom Metazoa; phylum Arthropoda; class Malacostraca; order Decapoda; family Palaemonidae; genus Macrobrachium; species Macrobrachium rosenbergii. The sequence continues at coordinate 36,667,013 of NC_089777.1, forward strand.
TAAAAGTTTCAGAGCACTGATTTTTTATGAACTGAATCTTCAATGGTCTTCCATGCACAAATTTTATCACATTTTCATTGTTTACTCACACCACCTCTGGTGCTTGACAAATCTGCTTCCTCCTCTTTCATTTCCTCTGATTTATGATCATTTCTGATAAAACCTGAAGTCAAAAAATTATCTAATGTAGGTTTGTTTATAACATCACCAAATTCACTACTGTCACTATCAGAACTATCTGACAGTTCAGGTCTAATACTATCATTGTCATTTCCAAATAAAAGTCTCTGTACTTTATCATAGAGAGAAACTTCCTTCCCTCATAACATTTTGATGGTTACTGAAGGTCTAGCCCTTGTCCTGAGATTATCCTTTAAGTTGGAAATAAAATGTTACCATCTATTGCTAGAATATTAACAAAACCTTACAATATTGGGGGAAATGCATTATCTATTACAGGCTGCCTTACTAGAACTAATAGAATGATGACTGAGGGGATCAGTCCCACATCACGGATGAGACATTTTAATGAGTAAGATCAGTCCCACACAGCGAAAGGGTTAAGGAAATTACAGTTATCAATGTACCTAGGTAATAAATTCTGAATTTCCTGTACTTTTTTCAAATAGTACTATATTATTTACCCTCGTGCAGCTCTGACTTTGAGATGACACTTTGGAATTAGCAGCATGAGAGACATTTGGCTTTGGACAATTCACTTAAATGGAATGAGTATTTGTGGCCAGTTTTTGGTTTATCATGTAGCTGGATGAACATTATTGTACACCATTCTTCTTCAGTATGGCAGAAGCTGTGGTCAGAGTTAATGATACTAGGCAAAGGAATAGTTGTGATAAACTTGTTTTGAAGACATAAACTGTGATGAAGAATGAGATCTTAAGTGCCACGTGATCCCTTTCCTGAAATTATCATTATCATCTTCATTAACAGTACTAAGTATTAGTAAGTATTGGCCATTCTTGATGCTATTTGTTAGCCTGTGCTCCAACTCAGTTACTTCACTGATACTGCCATTTTGTGATTTTCTTCAATGAAGCCCTGCCTTAGACTAAGGCTAGTCTACTGTATTTATTTTTTTATGAGTGAGAATGTATGTGATAGTTGTTGGTGATTGGCATCAGATTTCATTTAGACCATTGTGGTGTAGATATTAAGTGCACTTTGTTTAATATACAACATGTAGGCACGCATATGTGTGATATTAAATGCTTTCTAAGTGTTATTAAAACTTGTGGCAAATTTAATCATTCCTCAAGACTTTGTTGTGAATATGAGGAACATGACTTTGGGAATCTTGGATTTTGTGGTGGACATGAGATTTGGAGTCTCCACATAAGTACAAATTCATACTAATTGTAATATAATCTGTTCCTATATGGTATTATACAGAAAAAAAACTCTGCGGTATAAAAGATACAAGTGAACCACTGATAATAAGTACTGTACAATACTTGAGTTAGGAGACCTTTGGAAATCAAATTGTCTCAGGGCTCCCAACTAAAATACAGTATTCACTAGTTAAAATCCATTGGTTGCCATAAAAATGCACTTGGAAATTGTTATTCTTACTAGTTTTCTACAATAAACTGAAAAAAGTCTGAAATGAAAAAAAAAAATCAGCACTCACCTGATTTGGTTTGTTTTTTCTTTTGACTAGAATGGCAGGTTCACTGACAAAGGCAGATTTCTTGCGGTTTGGAGAAAGATTCTGGGGAGGTATTTGAAGTGTTACTCCAAACACAGTCTGTTTCCCCATTTCCTCTGCGAAGAAATTGGCTTCCCTCACCAGCGTATTAGCCTTCATGATATCTTGCCGCAGCTGTGCCAAACTGCGCCTGAACATATCCTCTCTGCCAGGATACAAAATAGATCTGTGCTCGAGCATGTCCTCCCTGAATATACAATACAAGAATAAATACACAATACAAAATTCCTAAGACATCAGGCTGGAATGGAACAATAGTGGCATTAAGCAGACAATAACAGCACTTTGAACATGCACAGAAAAGGAACCATTTAAAGTACTCTTGAGAATTTAAAACACTAGATGTCAAAACAATCATATTCTAACTAATTTTCTAAAGTATGTATTCTAAAGCTTACAATACTCTATTTTGTAAACATGACATGCATTTGATTTATTTGAAAGACAAGTGTTGATAAACAGTAACCAAGTATATAAAGCACTAAAAGAGTATGAAAAAAATACCCCATGTAGTACTCTTTCTAATCAATATTATTACTATTGTTATTATTATTAGTATTATTGTTATTCCACAACTAAACCCAGACAACATATATAATCACCATTGGATTGATTTTTATATACTCTATAAATAAAACCAATAATACTGTACTGTACTGTATTTTAAAGATTTTTGTTGAAGTTAACCTGAATCATACTTTGGTAGAAAAATATATAATTGGAAATAAAACTTGAAATTAAGACCCCAATGAACTGTCTCAGTACAGGATACAGTCACCAGCATATGTAATGGCTAACCTGAGCATAAAAACTAACAAACTAAGAACATTTTTTGTCCAGCATGTTACAAAAACTAAATACTACTACAACTTTCAAATATCAATTGCTTACTCTGTGAGTATAAGGTGTAAGGATGTACAGTAATTAAATTTTCTATACAATACCAAATTCAAAGAAAGTAATTTTAGATAAAACAAGAGCTACAGATGCTGTAGAAGGCAAACATTTGACAAGCATCTCATACATGCATGTTATTCAACATACAACAATTATTATGCTAAATATGCATCAACAAATATCTAATTTAGTACAGTACAATGTCAAATAAACAAGGTAACATGGAGCGATAAGCTTGGGAGCACACCAAACATTTTCAAAAGATAATTCAGACACCAATGAATCCTCAAAACTTTTGTACTGTACACATGAAAGAAGACAAAAATTTATTTCTTGACATGTAAGCAAAAATCAAAACGAATCTACACTCCATCACACAAATTATATTACAATGTAACCCTCTAAGAATCAAGGCTTAATCTGAGAGAAAGTTAAATACTGTTACCCATAATGAAGAACTAAAATCACCTCCTCAGCTACTTGTTTACTATGTTACCCTTCACAGACAAAGGAAAGGCAACAAAGTCAATCCCCAGAATAAATTATCACTGAGTTATAAAACTAATTTAACCAGTTTGAGACTAAGACTGAGAATGACCCAGAATCTTATAATTTTTCTAGAAAATGGTGCGAATAGCACAAATCCAAGCAAATACAAATTTAAACCTTCAAATTAGTTAATTATGAACTATGCTTGCCATGCTAAGATACTTTAAGATCAGCTAGGAGAAGAGAAAGCAGAAAACAATTTGTAGCCAAGATAAATATAGTAATAAAGGTACTAATGAACTGACAATCATTTCTACAGCAAGAGTTTCTGAAAGCAATACAGTTCTATGCATCTAAATGGCTGGAGATATTATAAGAAAGCCTTTTCGTATTGGCATTTCATATGAAAACATTACTAAAAGCTAAAGGGCACAGGGAAGTGAAAAAACTGTCAGGTATCTGCCTTTCATATACAGTATAATTTTTGTAGTTTATATGCATGTAACTTTTTTATATTATAAATGCTAAACCAAACCAAAAATACTGTTAAATATTGAATTCGCTACGCTTGAAAGTTGAATAAATGGACTCAAAACGTGAACTGTCCATTGGATTTCTCATGTTTATGTACAAACGGATATGGAGACAAACCATATATAGTGTGAATCAGCCCTTTTCAGTTTATATGAAAAACATTTTGCAAACCACAACAGAAGTAAACATTTGGGAATTATGCAGATGTTGGGAACATCATTTTTAGGTAAACTAAATAAAAAAGGTTTTTCTTAATGAATGACATGATTGTTCGTAATGCATGCAGAGTAACAATACCTTCATAATTCACCAGTAGGGCATAGTATCCAAACAGATATATTTTACATGACTTCAATTTCCTACTGGATAATTGGATGTCTGGTACAGAATTATTGGTAGTTGTTTTCAAATCTTTCCTGACAATCAATTCCAAACAAATATTCTGATTTTATATCAAATGCACCATCAGCAATGCAAATCTAAAATATGGTTCCAAACTGCCCCAAGTAAATGAAATGTTAGTACAGCGTACTGAAAAACTAAACAATACAGTACGCATACATCATCTACAAGTCTTACTTTTAATAATAGAGAAACATATTCAGAGCAACAAATTATCAAGAAATTAAAACAACAATAATTATGCAATTAGATATTTAAGAATTTCAAATACTTCTGTAACTGTTTGTGTTATTATTATCACAAATATTCTAACCTGATGATTTATATACCAGTACATCTCTCAAGTATTTGGAACGTAAATGAAATCTAGCTTTGCAGTTTTAGCCTAAATGAAAACAATTACAAACCTTTCTTGTGCCCATTTTTCAATGCGAAGTTGGGATGTAGGTGTTGATGGAGTCATCTTTGAGCCCCTTAAAGGATCGAAAGGCATATACGGTGCATAAGGAGTGGTTGGTGACAGAATGTTTCGAAGTTGTTGAAACTGTTTTTCATACTCTTGCCGTTGTTTTTCCAAGGCCACTGTGAATATACACATTCAATTGTGAAATAAGAGTTTAATTTAATAGCAATTCAACATTACATTATGCAGCAGAATACAGTATCATTATGACATGAATATTATACATAAACATCAATCAACAACCGAGTAAACTAACTCTGTTTGTCTTCTTCGTGTTGGCGCTCCAGGTTCTGTATAGCTGCTTGGATAGGATCATTGCTTAGTTCTTTCAACATGAGTTCTTCACGTGCAAAGTTGTAATCTATCGGCTGGGCAGGGGTCTGAGGTTCCGAGTTGTTTCCACCTGAGGGAACACATGAATATTTTATACACCATGAAATGCTCCAACTGGCAAAATTGGAGAAGCATTTCTTTGTCTAGCCATTTCACTATATAAAAGCTGTGAGACAACTTACCACTTGTGGGCTTAGGACAATTCACACGAAAAAAGTAGTTGAATCCCCACAAGATTCTATCACCATGTCGCAGCTGTAACTTCTCGGTGACCTGTGAAACAGGAATCACAACATTATATTTCCTCATTAATATGTTATGGACAGGAGTATAATCTAGCATTCCCATTCTGAAACAAGATTCAAGCTGCATGTGCGTACAGTTCCCTTCAAGAAGCAGAATTTGTATACAGCATCACTAGAAAGTTTTAATTGAAGGGTCTAACCAGGTACTAAACGTAATATTCATAAAGTAACACCAAGATAACACAGGTAAAACGCTAGTGAGCCATTGAGAGAGGTATAAGTTGACACCAATTCTACTGTACATTTATGCCTGCCGAATTCAGGTTTTTGTACTCAGAATTTATAACAACCCACCTCCACCATGATAAATGATTGGTATGACTGTAATGAATAGCTACTTATGAATTTTTATCACATACACTGCAGCACTTAGGTGTGATTTTTGCAAATCCTTAATGGGGTGCATCAAACAAAAGGTTCTAAGTGAACTGGATATCTCCATCACCTACCACTGCTGTCACTGAAACTTTTGTTAAGATTAGCGACAGTAACACACTCTTATGCCTCAAGGCCGTCTACAAGGCAAATTCTAGTCAATGCTTCACAAGTGAGAGAAGCAACTTCAGCTAGCTTCCCTTCCTTAAAGTCCTCATTAACTACAACGAAGATAACATTAAAACCTTGGTCTACATTAAATCTGCCAATGTAGGGCACAGTTTCAATGGTGCCAGCAAGTTTCTCAGCTGCTGCCTGAGATCTACTGTCAGCAGCATATACATCCAGTGGCCAGTAATAAAGTCACAGGAAAAAGTAACAGTTTTGGCTATCAAAAAAAAGTCACAGGAAAAAAGTCACATTAATCTATGGTGGCCAGTAATCATTAGATTAGGTTAGGTTGGCTTAAGATAGCACAACCACAAGTCAAATTATCAGTTTGTGGTCACAAACTTACGAAAAATTGCATACAATACGTTGGCAGTTAGCAGCTTGTTTTCAATATTTAATTATTTATAATAAAATACGCACTGAAAACAAGCTGAATTATCAGTCTGTTATAACAAACTTACGAAAAATTACTTCTGATACGTCGGCAGTTAGCCTGTCAGACATTTGCAGTGAGTGGATGCAAACAAAATCATAGCGCTGTCCTGGTGGCCTGTCACAGTAACACGTATAAGCTTTGTTTATTTATGGTAAATTTCATTTAGTTTCCTTTAAAGGTGAGGGTAAATTTGCATATGATTTTATACTTTATGCCAGTAATACAATTTATTATAATAATTAGGCTTGCTCTTCAATGTTTTATTATTAACAAAAATTTTTGTGTCCCAGTATGCTCGCCGTAGGCTAGGACGTTTGTAGCTTTCTGATTGTATATGAATCACGGTGATGTGATAAAAAGTCATATATATATATGTATGTATATATATGTACTGTATATATATACATACATATATATATTTCAGTAGACAAAACCTATTCACATGGAACAAGCAAACAGGGGCCACTGACTTGAAATTCAAGCTTCCAAAAAATGTTGGTTTCAACCTCCCACTGCAGACTGCACGCTGCAGCAGTAACTGATCATGATACAGAACCAGTGATTTTTCATCACCTTGGGGGTGACGCGAACCCGCAATATCTGAGTGGCATGCAAGACACTAACCACTATACCAACAGAACAGTAAAAATATATATATTGTATGTATGTATTATGTATACATGGGTATATACACAAGTATTTACATATGTATACATACATACATACATTATACACATTATATTATCTGTTCAACCTCACTTCCTTGCTTTAATCGAAATATCAAAAGATTTATCTTTGTTAAAGTAAGAGGGAATACCATGTAGGAAGAAGCAAGTGAGCAGGATTTGTTTTGAATAGATCTGAACCGTCAAAAGGGGTAGGAATTTTAGTTTAGAGGGATATTAAACAGGATAGGTTTTGCTAGGACCAACCTTAGACGGACTGTACCTTACGCTCACTTTTCTATGACCTTTGTACTGGGGAGTTTTTTGTCATTTTTCATTTATTACCTGCGCCAACACCAAAGCGGTTTGGGGGGAGGAGTTTGAAACAAACACCCATGCCACTGACCCAGCATCAAGAGAGTCTTACAACAACCCTCAGAGAGGCAAGAAGTATATCAGGCGTCTCTCATAGCCCGCTTTGTTCTCCCTCCCTTTGTTGAACAGCCAGGGAAATTGCCATTTCAACAGACACAGGGCTTTTGATGCACGTGATCACTGCATTATCTATTCCAGCGGTAAGTCTGAATGTGACAATTACTCCCAGTTCTCTTTCTCTTCAATTTAAACTCATTTTTTGTGTTTCAAGTTTTCCACTCTTAAACAGTCACTGGCTAAGAAAATCCTAGTAAAACCATGTCCCATTTATGAAGTCAAATATATTAAGTACAATTATTGTCACCTAGTGGAATTGCATAAGTTAGCCTCCATGGTGTTAAAGTAATATTCTTGATCTAAGCTTCATCCCCAGCAATTAATTAATGACAAGTGAGAGTTTCTGTAGTACAGGATAGTTATCTGGATATTGTTCTTCCAGAATTGTACATGACCTGGCCATCCTCTTGTTTGGAGAAGAATTAGCATCCTTGATACCAAGAACCGCAATTCACGTGCTTGCTGCAATTTGCCTTATAGAAGCGTCACAAGAGGCCCCGAGCCGGTGCGTTATTCACCCTTTATGGTGAAATATCTTACGTCCGAAGTGGGACGAAGTCGGAGTTGTTGTTAGCTCCCGTAAGAATTCAGTTCACACTTTATTTTACTTTGCTGAAATTAGTTGTTTGAGTAATGTTGCTGATTTAATTCATGTGTTCCAGAATAAATCTCTTTATTCAGTAACTCTAGTCTCAACTGGCGACCTGATCTAATTATGTTGATTGTCTGTCTTTTTTAGGTAACTTTCAGCCTTAATTGACAGGATTACGTGAGTCTTAGGTAAAGCAAGGCAATACAAATCACAGTAATTAATAATTAAACTCATCAGCCGAAGGACCTATGTAACAACACACACATACATATACATATATATACACACACACACTAACCACAGTTGAAGAAATAACATACTGGGTGTAGGTTGTGACCGGCTGCGACTATATTTCTAAGCCACTGACAAAGGACCAATACACACCGGTAGAAATTTAAAGTATATGCAAGGGGAACATTACAAACAATCATAGCCGTCAATTATAAACTGTGCCCAGAAGCAAATGTTCAGTAGGCTACATACACATTGTTATACATTAAACCAGGCTTACCACGATGAAGGCTTGTCTAATGATTCATTGGTATTTCTTATAATTAACATCCACTTACTACAGTATTTTATATTTTTGTAACTACTGTACAGAGAGGTACTGCTGAAGACAATAAAGAAAATGTAACTGCGCATGTCAAAAAAATTTATGGAATTACAATTAAAAATTATAACGTGTTATATACAACACACGAATTAATAACCATTCACAGAATAAACTAAAAAAAAAAAAACTTAGAAGCGAAATGTGGGAAAAACACAACACCACCGAGGCATGTCACACACGTGATACGCAAACATATCAGAAACTTTTGGAACATTATGACATGAAATGAATAACGATTGAAATCAGACAAAAGGTCAGTAATGAGAAATTACTTTCCAATAATGAGCTCATATGGGATGATAATCAACAAAGACTCAACTGAATTTAAGGCAAATTAATTGCATTTTGGACGCCTCCATTAGCCTACCGACGAAGCATATGAAACACGGATGTAAACATGGGCCAAGTTACAAAATATTATGAGGTGAACTGAAAAATTAATGACTGAAATGAAACATAATACCAACAGTGATAAAATATTCTCCTGTATGCTGTATGGATGTGTGATAATCATATCGGAGTCGACTAAAAACAAAGGGGGCGGGGGGAGGGAGCTGAACGGTAACGTCGTCATTGATGAAATGCCATACGTATGTAAACACAAACAAGCAACAAGTAAACCTTCCATGATATTATGAGGTGAGATGAAAAATCAATTGTTGAAATTGAACAGCAGATTTATAATAGCTTTGGACACGTCATCAATGAGAAACGCCATACGTAATACTACTGTACAGATGTCAGCACGGTTTAACACGCACACGCACGCACACACAAACACAAAGTTTCCAAGATAAGGCAAAATGAGGAAAAAGAAAATGTTCACAATAAAACAGAACATAAATAATAACTTTTAAATAACGTTCTTAAAAACAACATTACTAAGAACCCCATCTACAGCAAATTATGAATGATGCAGTACTAGGTGTAATTCTGAGTAAAGAAATAACAACAAACAAAAAAAAGGAAAATCTTCAAATCATATGTAAATGAAATGAAATACATTACAATATATAACAACTGATAAGCAAGTTACTTCAGAAAAATATACTCATGGGGATAAAACCCTGGTAGACTGTGAGTAAACATAAGTAGTGTATGAGGTGGACCATATATACCTATTTACTGTACACAAACCGACTTACAACAAAATTGCCTATCTATATGTATGTCTATATATACATATACAGTACATAAATATATATATATATATATATATATATATATATATATATATATATATATATATATATATATATATATATATATATATATATATATACAGGCAGTCCCCGGTTTATTGACGGTTATACGTTCGAGGTTACGGACGCTTTTTCAAATATATTCATACGCATGTTCGGGGTTACAGTACGATCCGACGGAAGAAATATGGCCCCAAAATGGCAGAATAATCATAATTTGAAGGTTTTTTTATGTAAAACTCAATAATAATGCAGTTTACATCGTTTTCAATGCACCCAGAGCATTAAAAGTAAGGTTTTCTTATGATTTTTGACGATTTTCGACGATGTTCCGCCATGACGATTTTCGGGTTACGACATGCTACAAGCAAGAACGAATAAACTGGGACCGCCTGTATATATATATATATATATATATATATATATATATATATATATATATATATATATATATATATATATATATATATATATATTTGTAAAATACATACATGCCTACATACATACATGCATACATACATAATATATGAAGATTTCGTTGAACTCTACGGCTTTTTGATTGCTGATCAATTTCTTATTAGACAATATTTTTTTTTTTAGTCTTTACGTTGTTCCAAATTTAGTTGATGGGCAAAAAAAGCGAACGTTTACCCTTCGTTCCATTTACTAAGAACACAACACCACAGCTGTTCCGTCACTCGTCGTGACCTCTTCAAAATGTATAATCTGGACACTTGTTGTTTTTGATTAAGCTGGCTATATGCCAGCGCAGGCTCTTGCTCGTAGAGCAGCCCGTAAGTAATTTTTAACGAGCAGGTGAGATTAAGGATATGAAGATGATTCTCTTTATTATGATCTATGGTCATGCCAGTGAAATGGTGTGAAATCTGGACCTAGCATCCTGTTGTTTTGTTAGTGTGCAGACGGATATGTAGCGTCCAACACAACAATACCATAACTCATATTACAATAACAATAAGTTCAATATAAACAATTTTATATTGTACTTATTGTTATTGTAATATTATTTATTGCATCATTACTGTTTTGGACGCTACATATCCGTCCGCAAACTATAACAAAACATGTCCAGATTATACATTTTGAAGAAGTCACGACGAGTGACGGAACATCTGTGGTGTTGTGTTCTTAGTAAATGGAAGAAAGAGTTAATCTTTTTTTTCCATCAACTGAATTTGGAAGAATGGAGAAGATTCAGAAAATATTGCCAAACTAATAAGAAGTTGATCAACAATCAAAAAGCCATAGAATTCAACGAAATCTGTATACAAGAAAAACTTTGCCCTAAAAGTATATATATAAAAACGAGTGGAAGCTTTTCACCTTTACTTTAAGACATTCTCAAGAGAACTGAGAAATACAATTACAAAGGAGACTTGGTTGTAGCAAAACACAAGTAAAATCAAAATGATATATAACCATTTCAATCTTATAAAGGTCAATACATTAATCCAGAACAGCTGTTCCTCATTTACTGACTAACCTCAAATATAATGTCCTTTTATTAGAATAAAATTGTTCTACATCAGTTAATTTTGCTTTTGTTAACACTGATCTTTTAGTGATCTTCATTCTTTTAAATGCAGTCTGCTTGTGAATGACTTACAGTAGAGGTGAAAGATCATGCATTCTACTGCACTGTTTCACTTCCATTATGGCCACTGTATGTATTTTATTGCATAATCATTAATATTTTCAAATCACGCTTCCTCTATGCAGAGTTGAACGTCCAGTAAGCTCTCAACTCTCGTGTCATGCACTTACAACCTGGATTCCCAATCAATCGTAATCTTCATCACAGTATAAACAAAATAAGTTTTTATTCACACCTATCATAGTTATCACTGGACCATTAATCAAAATTCTTGGTAATCAAAATTAACAGATATCTGAAACTTACCTGAGATCCGTTAACACAAGTTCGAGCATTGGGAGAAGATTCCAAGAAGAGATCTGAATTCTCGATAACCAGGACACTGTGATGAGTCTCTATGCCAACACCCGAGAGCTGGATATCATTTGGTTCTGGTCCCGCATCAGGCCTACCCACCAACGTGCGATCCTAAGGCATACAATAAAATTAGACATCCTATCTAGAAAGGTGGATATTACGTGAAACTTGACAGTTCTTATAGAATGACAAACTCTACTCTATCAGATATATAAAACAACACAAAATGTGACAGTTACAGCTTACATGTTATCTGATATTGTGATTTAACCTTATCTAAACTGTAAATACTCCCATAAATGTTCTTTAGGGGTCTAGCAATGGAAAGCACATTAAAGCTTTAGACCGATAACTTCATAAAGAAAAACAGGAATAAGGACTGAAAACTCTGACTCAATTCACTAAGATTCTTGAAGAAAACTTAGTGCAGCATTGTACAATGGGAAATTTATTGCATTATCAACACGCCCTACACTTAAATTAGGGTATCAGTTGAGATCACAAAAGAGAAGAGTTCTAAACATCTTCCACTACAGAAAAATACATACCATACCACAAAAAATCAAACTAAAACTGCACTGTTAAACTACGAAAAAGTAGACCCATATACTAACCTTTAAGTAATACACAAGCATTTCGTTGAGAGATGGATCAGCATTGAGGTTGACAAGGTAATATTTATTTTTCTCAACGCTAATGCCAGATGCCTGAACACTAATTCCCATTTTCTCTAACGCTTGCTGTCTTTCTTGTTGGACACGTTCTAAGAAAATAAAAGTAATGTACATGTACTTGTGAATAATAACGTGTCCGTTTATTGTTGTTCAAAATAACTAACAGGTTTCTATCGGCAAATCTTATGCAAGAAAGCAGGAAAGCACAAAACTTTAAGGAAAAAGTTACTAGGTCAAAAAAGTACTTCATTACAACACAGTACATCATCTAAAAAAGGAATTTAAAAGAATGATTCTAACAAATCTTCTTATGACATCTGTCACTAACAGCATCCACATCTTCTATAGAACGTATCTATTAACTGAAGAGTATGGTATGTCAAATAACAGCATTTAAAATCAAGCCACAAAATGTGCACGACATCTTATGGTCACTTACCTGTCTTCTTAAGTTTGTTCTCCCAGGTTTCCGAGAGATTCGTGATCAACTTCTCACTCTCGTGCAACTTTTCATTGAGGCTTTCTTCCTCTTGAAGTGATGCTGGGCCATCTCTTGTCATGTTTCGCAGAGACTGTTAATGAAAGGAATTTGTAATGTCCACATCTTACATCAGTTAGTTATGTATAAAGATACTATGAAATTACAGCACAACCTCGGGGTAGAAATTAAATTCTTTCAACTATTTCTCAAAAGCGCTATCACCTTTGACATTAACCTGAATACTGTATGTAAAAAACACCCACCTCAAGCTGTGTACGTAAGAGGTCAACCTCCTCTCGCAGTTCTCTGATGATCTTGGCATTAGGATCTTCATTAACAACAGCGTGGTTAACGATCCTTTTAGCTCGGTCAGCATATCGAAGAGTTGACAGGGTCTCTTCGTAATTATCAGCAGCAGGGGAAACCGTAGCTACCATGACAGTTCGACTGTTACCTCCAAGATTATCCTGAAGGCAAAAATAGGTTTTGTTAAAAAATTAGCTAAAGTGTCACGCAGCAAGTTACGTTTTGAAATACACTACAATAAATAATTAATAAAGAAGCGCATTAATTCCAAAGTTCGGTAGGATTCACTTCACTTTTTGAATTACAACATGAATTACGTACCCAACGCTTCAATAATACTTGTCATTTATAACAACTGCAGGAAAACAACTTACCTTAAGAAGCCATGTTAGAACCGAGTCTCGGTAGGGTACGAAATTATCGCCTTTTCCTTTCCCTTTACCGACTGTCTGGTCAGCTAGCTTTGATATAACTAAGCCTAGTGTTGTCAACGATCTGGGAATGAAATGACGTTTGTATGAAACATGACAATATTGTTTCTTGTTGTGTGAACTTTGTAATTAACGAATACAGGGACTCATTTGTGAAGTACAATGAACAACATTTACTATTATTTAGATCTGCTTAATAATGAGTACAGTATTTTAAGTTACAGCTCACAACTGTGTTAACACAATTACAAGAAATAGAACGACAAGACTGACAAACTTAAAATGAGACCACAATATCAAAGTTATTGGTATGATAAGCTTCTCAGTATCATTCGCTAGCTTCGCACATTTCTCAGTAAGAGACACTGAGCACAAACATAAAATATCTTACTTATTGATATTTGATCCCTCCTTCAGTCTCTCTCCAACAGCACCTGTCTTCACAGCCCGCTCAGACCCAGCCAAATCGACCAGTGACATTTTTGATACCTGAGAAGAAATGATGTTAAAGCACTTCACTGTAAAATAGGAAGAAGAGATAATAGGATATGCACCTATTGTTACAAAAGAAAATATTAAGAAACTACCATACACAAAAGAAAAATGAATACTGATCTGATAAAATTTTTACTCACAATTATTCAGTATCATCAAAAGACACAATAAACAAACTCTTATTTCATTATTTTGACAAAATCCACAAAGTACTAATAAAGTATAACTTTTTACAATTGCATAATAAAATCTTCATTAGTAAAAGATACAAAATAAAACTAAATTTCTTTATCACAATAGAAGCAAAGAAAGTATTTTGCTTTAACAACACTATGCATTAAAACAAGTATTCTGTGGTAAAGTGGTCTGTCTGTCCGCAGCAGGCCCCAGTCAGCAAGTTCATTACAAGGAATACTCACCTTCTCTCCTGACACCCCAGAAGCTATGTCTGTTACTGTTTGCGTAAGGACGACAGTAAACACTGCATGAGATCTTGAAGATTCGCTGTTCATGTTGGTCGCTGCTACGGTTCGAGCTTTGTTACCCTCTTCTATGAGCTGCTCAATTTCCTACAGGAAAGTGCAAATGATTAACACCAGTTGGCAATGTGTCATGGCCAAGAAAAAACACTTAAATTTTACTGATTTCTCATTAGACAAAACTGAATCACAGCTTAATAACCCTAACACTTTTAACCAAATTGTCTTACCTCATATGACGAGACTGCCAGTTGTGAAAGTCCATCGACATAAGGACCCAGTATATTATGTTCACGAACTTTTAGTGTTTGTCTCGAGCCTTTGGGATCCAACAAATCATGGACCTGAGGGCAGAAAAGACTGGATTAAGACTTATGACACTTTCACGGAAAATTTTTATAACGAAGGATAAGAAAACTGATTTGCATGAAAAATGGTGGCAAATATGCAGATCAGAATGCTACACCATAGTGTCCAAGAAGACCGTATTTAAATTAGTATTTTGGAGAAGTAAAATGTTAATAAAATTCGCAATGCATCTGAAACAAAACTCCATCTTGCAGTGATAACAAGTTTGAAGAAAAAGCACGAAACACAAACGACATGTCTTTCGTACAAGCTGCACTTCAAATGTAATAACTCTTCCGCTAATGAGACATGTCGCCAAAGTTTCACTGTGTAGACAATTATGCTAACTTTGGACATTTTATAAATCTTGTATGGACCTCATCTAAGTTGGGAAGATATCTACGATGTAAACGTTGAGATATTATAAATAATTCTCATTTATTTATATAATAACGAATGGTTTCAACATGAGTGAAGCGTTACCTAATAAACTGTATGTTATGAAGTAGAACAAAATGCATTAACAAAAATAAGAAAACAATTTATGGTGAGAAGTTTATATCTATCTACCTGCACACACACACGCGTGCCACGCAACACACACACACACACACACACACACACACACACACACACATATATATATATATATATATATATATATATATATATATATATATATATATATATATATATATATATATATATATATATATATATACATACACACACACACTACCATATTATACACAGCTCACTTAAGCCCTTATATTGTAAGTCGTCATAAAACTATTGGGTATCTTTTCTGCCTGAAAAAATCCCTCATACATACATTAACTTTTTAAGATTTCATCAAACATTCTGAGCTCTCTCTCTCTCTCTCTCTCTCTCTCTCTCTCTCTCTCTCTCTCTCTCTCTCTCTCCTCTCTCTCTCTAAAACAGGAATTGGCCCCGAACTTACCTTTTCGTTATATATCTCCATATAGGAGACCTCTACTTTATGAGAAGTGTGAGGGCTTGAGTCAGCAGCTATCCGCTCGAACAACGTGTCGCAGAGCCGAGGGATAATGCCTTTTGTGTCGGCAGCACCCATCATGGTATAAGACTTGCCAGAGCCTGCAAAGATTCAATCAGATACTTTGTCACTCACTGTGTGCAAGAGAGTATGAATGGTAAAATCACACCAAGAGAAAACCATACTGATTTTATATACACTGTATATATATACAAACAACACATATATATATATATATATATATATATATATATATATATATATATATATATATATATATATATATATATATGGATAAATTAAAAATTTCTTATGTCCCTAACACGTTTTGGAGAATGCATATGATTGCAATTGTTCAAGTAACCTAATTTCAAATTTTTTCTAATTAAATACAATAAAAAAATTTTATTATTATTATTATTATTATTATTATTATTATTATTATTATTATTATTATTATTATCTTGCAAGATAACACTTTAAAGAATACAATGCTCCTTTGCGAAAAGGAGAAAAACAGACTGAATGGAAGCAGAACATAATACAGGAAAAATTCCAAATGCATAAACGTAAACCACTAAGGAGATAACACATATTTCATATAAAAAAAAAGAGATCGTTTCGAAATAAACCTGAAAACTAGGGCACCTGTGCATGTCACTTTAACGTGGAATTATTTCCTCCCTTGAATTTCATCCACTCGTATCCCAATTACTCGGGGATTTAAAGAGTTGTGCCTGCTTAAGAAGCGTAAATAAAGACACGCATACAAACACTGAGGGACGAGTTCGTGACCCAACAGCTGAAAGTAAACTGCAACGCTGGTCGGAATTGCAATGAGGGAAGTTTATGTAGTGGACTCACGCCAGGAGCGTCTAAAATGACCAGCACCCAAACAGCTGATTCCAAATCATGTTACCCGCTGACTGACTCTCTCTCTCTCTCTCTCTCTCTCTCTCTCTCTCTCTCTCTCTCTCTCTCTCTCTCTCTCTGTGTGTGAAAACATGGTGTTCAGTAGAGAGAGTATAAATGAATGAGGTTAGAACTTAAGGAAAGTCTATCGGAGAATGATGAAAATCTTGGAAAATTATCAAAGATAATTCTCTTTTTGTGTTATTTCCCAGTTGTAGAGATTTCGATCATAAGGTTATTGGTGGTGTAATCTTTTAAAGCATGAAAGTGTTATGTGAAATATAAGTGGCAAACTGTTACACATGTACGAACATTTTTATATATATATATATATATATATATATATATATATATATATATATATATATATATATATATATATACACACACACACATAAGTATATATGTGCGTTTGCGTGCGTGTGAATATATCCGTATGTATGTATGACTGTTTGTATATATGTAAAAGTCGGTCACTAGTTTAGCACACAACACTTTCATGCTCTCAAAGATTACTCCACCAATAACCCATTCGAATTCACTATAACTGGGATATAATTTACACAAAAAGTGAATTTTTTCCCATACTTACACCTACCCTTACCGGGGTTTGCCACTACTGTATGCCTTTCTGGGCTGGAACATTGGTGACAATGATTTTACCTTGATCTTTATATATAATCTGTAAATTTATATAAAACTATTCTCACAGAAAAGGGTTCAAAACATAATTCGCATGTGAAAAAAAATACAAATACATAAATGAATAACAAATCAGAAAATTATTCAATAAATAAGCAAATGAACAACATAAAAGCGGATCTTTATCGTATCCCCAAAATACGGCAGCCCACGTATAACCACTGTAATTCCTTCTGAGAAATACGAGGGCATTCAGAGGCCGAAATCAATGCGGTGCTTAATATACTGCTAAAACACTTTCTGGACCCAATTTTTATCGTGGCTGTATTGAACGGCGACCCGAGAGTAAACAACCATTTCTCGCCGCACTTGTTACTGTTTTTCGGGCTTGTTTTTCAGATTTTTTCTCTGCTTCTCGCGATGGAGCTGGAAGATACTTGATATTAAGGGTGGAATGGGGGGTGGGTGGGTGAGGAGAGGAATGATTAGGCAATTTTTGAACATTTACTCACGTCAGGTTGATTTTTTATGGAATCTGACTAATTTCTAAATCTTACTAACGTCATGACAATTCTTTTTGACTGATTTAATAGTATCCCAAGATTTTTGGATGGTCTGATTAATCTTTAAACTTACATAAGCGTTAAACCCGTTTCTGCGAAATGAACACTGATTTTTTCACTTACGTCACAACAATATTTTTAGTCTGCGTTTTTTAAAATTATTTTTACTAACGACACATCAATTTTTTAATGGGCTTAATGATTTTTACCAGTCCATAATAAAATTTATCGACTCTTTAAATATTTACTGGCATCAGGAAAATTTTGTTTTTTAAATGCCAGAAGCTTAGTGGCGACTAAGATATCCTTAATACTCATCTGAGCCACTGAGCAAAAATATGATTTTGTGATTTTTCCTGTGTATACTCCTGCATCACATGAGAATGGTTTCATATTAATTTTGAAAAACTCAATCCTGTTTTCCTTGAGAATATTTTGAAGATCCTTTCCTTTATTATTCCACTGTAAAATTATGACCTACTATTATGGGCCCATCCAAGACCCCGGGGTCATGGTTTGGACAAACTTGATTTTATTCTAAATCAGGAACCTTTCACCTAAGTTCTGTCACTTCTGGTTTAGTAGTTTTAGAGGAGACGCTTAAACGACGCCACTCTATTCTCTCTATTTCTTAATTACCTCCTCCTGGTAGGAGACGTGGCATCTCGTTTTATCTGTCTTGAATCCCATTCCCTAAGGGTATCTACTGTGTTAATTTTGGCGTAAATTGATTCAGTGGTAATAGAGATGATATCGAAAATGTGAAAAGTTTACGCCCCACATACAAACATGCTTGCATCGGACACAGAACAAACTTAGAAAAAAGGGAAAATGTAAAGAAAATCGCTTTCTTCAAGAAGCGAAAAGACGTTCTGGTAATCTGCAATATGCAATAAAACTACTTCAACGACAGTCGCATTTCCTCAGAAGACGATGCTTGTGAGTGGAAAAAATGTAACCGCAAACAATAAATTTTTCTATTACAACAACGAAATTTATAAGAAAATATCTCGAACAGGATGATGGTGATGATAGTGGTGGTGGTGATGCACTTGAAGAAGGAAAACTGACTTTCATCTTCTGATGACGAAACTATGTAGATGACGAAAAAGTAACCGAGAGGAAAAGACATGATGATGAAGATAAAATCTGATGATAGTAATGACGTAAAAATGACGCTGATCAAAGAGATATAACGGTGATGAAAAGGCTTTAAATAAAAAATGGTAATGAAAAGACTATAAACGAAGACATGATAAGGATGATGAAAACTCCACACTTAAATGGACATAAAGATGACGGCGAAAAAGACGTGATGATGAAAAGAACAGGCCGATGAAGCCACATCCTGAAGAAGAAGATCTTCAAGGAGAAAAAGACAAGCTGGAAAAAGTCCCCACAGCAAAATCTCCAGCCACTTGTCACCCGGAGAAATATGGCGCCACAAATCTATTACATCAACATCCCCTCTCCCGGGGCCAAAAGGATATGATTCTATTTTTCAGTTATCGTATCTTGGCAGCCTCTCGCATTTGGCACTTCCACCGAAGCAATATTGCCATGAAGGAAAATTACAGATGGGTATTGGGCACGTGCGAAAATTTTTACGATTTTCGCTCGCAAATTCAATCCGGGATAATGATGACTTAGGACAATTCCATATGTCATAATACGAATGGCTGCCATTGTTAGGCATCATGACAGCAAGACTTTTACCGAGAAGTGTTATGCTTTCATGTTGAGAAATTTATTCTAATTTTTAAATTTTCACATTTTAAAGGTATATTAAGCAGTGTTTCAGTATTGGTATGTATGTATGTATGTATGTATGTATGTATGTATGTATGTATGTATGTATGTATGTATGTATGTATGTATGTATGTATGCTACTTGTTTATATATACATATATACATACAGAAAGGCAAACGGGAATTGCAAATATAGTCCTTTTTCTTAAGCTGACGGTGAATATCTGAAGCTTACATCATTGAAAGTAATCGTGACTGAAAGAAACACATGTAACTACAACACAACAACTAATCAGAACCACGACAGAAACTTTTATTTATAAGCTCAGGATATTTAAAGCAAGCTAAAAAAAAAAAACCACAATCAATGAAATCATCTTCCCTGTGTCTAAAAATGAAGAGCAAATGATGGAAGAGAATAATTTCAGAGCGCATCACAACGGCGCCCAAACAAACACCACTCCGTCAGAGCGGATTATGACACAATCTCATTCTCCCAATGAAATCATAACAAAGCCCACAAACTGATCCAATGACCACAAAACAATTTACTCGCGGTTCTTCAACCCTAAAACGTTCACATGCATGGTATCAAACACAACACACAGTCTGTTTTAGTGATTCCAGCCAGAGATTAAATCATAAAAATGTACATGATACAGCTTAATAGCGGTATTAAAATACACGACTTTATGAGTGGGCAAAGAACAACAAAACTAGTAGCGAACGTGATTTTTTTTTTCAAGAATGTTTCATCGGATCTGCTTCATAAGTAACACGATTTTTAATAAATCTATCAAGGCAATGTTAAATCCTCATAATCAATATATAATTACCCAGAGAAGATTAACCAACGAATGAAGACGTTGCGTAATTAAGGTCGATTATGTCCTTGCTTGTTATCGAACCCAGAACTTTCCTGTGTGAGAGAGAGAGAGAGAGAGAGAGAGAGAGAGAGAGAGAGAGAGAGAGAGAGAGAGAGACTCTTTCATCGACAATAATGAAACAAAGGCCACATTAAAAGCAAAATCTCAAAAACTGAGACCTCACTGAATGCAAGTGACGGGTGGAGGAAGAAATGAAAAACACAGCCACAAGTAAAACTGGGAACTTCAAAGGAACGAGTCCTTGTGGTTTCGCAGATAACACTTCAAAGGAACGCATGGCAACTCGACAAGAACAACAACAACAACAACTACAAAAACAGCATCAAGTTTAATATCAATAATAATAGGGATATCACTTTATAAGACAATGAAGATCATTAAACTCTTTTTGTACTGTGTTTTTTCTTTAACTGAAAGGTCTCTCTCTCTCTCTCTCTCTCTCTCTCTCTCTCTCTCTGTGTGTGTGTGTATGTGTGTGATTACCACATACTCATTCGTTCACTGAATAATCACAATCTATATATATATATATATATATATATATATATATATATATATATATATATATATATGTGTGTGTGTGTTTTAAACATGTATACTTTATCTTCAATCGATTATTCGTTAATCGATTAATCATATGTAATCATTTTCATTAAGATAAGAACACGGAATTATCGATTACCTAAAATGTCAACAGAAACGCTCACGGAGACAGACAGAAAGGAAGACAAAATTTACAAAGAACACCGTCCGGCGGTCAAGCGTAACAGGATATTTGTATCTGAAGAACCTTTCAAAACAAATTCCGTATAATAGATGAATGAATTTAAAAGGCCTGTCGCAACGCGAAAGGCACTCACATAACGTTTTTGCATCAGAGAGAGAGAGAGAGAGAGAGAGAGAGAGAGAGAGAGAGAGAGAGAGAGAGAGAGAGAGAGAGAGAGAGAAATGGAAGTCACTGGACAGAGCATTAACTAAGTCTTATAGAAAACGTTGCCAATGAAAATCTAACACTACCTAGCAAGCACTTCTCTTCATTCAACAAATCCAATATATAAAATAAAAATAAATACAACCATGGTAAAGTTTATAACAGATACTAAGAGAGAGAGAGAGAGAGAGAGAGAGAGAGAGAGAGAGAGAGAGAGAGAGAGAGAGAGAGAGAGCTAACGGCCCTTCATAACCTTTCGGAGAGGAGCAATAAAAGGGTCATAAGAAATAAAGGGTCGGTATCTTGTCCTTCAATTCAGAAACAATTAGGACCATGCTAAGGATCCCAGCAACGATCAGCGGCACCTGAGCACAGAGAACAGAGAGGGGGAAGAGTGGGAAGGGATGGGGAGAGGGAGGGGAAAGGAAAGGAGAAATTAAGAGGGGATAAAGGTCAAGAAGTAAAGAAAATGGAAAGGTGGGAGAGAGAGAGAGAGAGATAAAAGGGAAAGGAGAGGATGCAAATTGGCAGAGAGGGTCGCTAAGAAGGTGATTTCGTTAAACAGATTTGTTGTAATTATTCGAGATCATGAAGAAAGAAAGAATACGCTGCTTACGAGCACCAATAACAATGGTTATTATATTAATAATGAGAAAGCAAAGCATTCAATAATAATAATAATAATAATAATAATAATAATAATAATAATAATATTATTATTGTTATTATTATTACTGCTGCTGTTGTTGTCGTTGTTTAATAATAATAATAATAATAATAATAATAATAATAATAATAATAATAATAATAATAATAATAATAATGCAACTACACGATTTCCATAAAACATAACATAAACTTCCTGTTTGGTAAACATCGATTTCACTTACACAAATGCATTTCTCCGGTGGCGATATAAGTATATATATATAAAAAAAAATATGTGGGCCCGAAAGATGTTACGGTTTCAAAAACCTCTCTGCCATCGACGATACGAAGGCATAATCTAAATACGGGACTCGTAAAAATAAACGTACAGCCGGACGAGCAACCGGGAAATGCGTAAGGCATGAAGAAATGGGTGCTCACGTATTCGGAACACGTCGTAAAAAGAAAAGGGGAGGGGGTCTGTTTTCCACATTTTCCATACGTCTACGACCATGAGGGCAAGAGAGTAAATTTTTACGACCATGCTAAGCTGGGCAATACGCGGATTGCATGGTAAAATTTTCAAGAGTATTAGGCTAGCGTTACTACCTTCACATTACACTGGCAATAAAATTTGGTTATTCTCTCTCTCTCTCTCTCTCTCTCTCTCTCTCTCTCTCTCTCTCTCTCTCTGTGTGTGTGTGTGTGTGTGTGTGTGTGTGTGTGTGTGTGTGTGCAAAAACAATAATGACTTTATTTCTCATAGAAAGAAGATAAGTATAGGAAACAAAAAATACATTAATTATAAAAACACACAAAGTATACTTAAATAAAAAAAAAACAGCCATATCGGTTTAGCAAATACAAGCAAAATGGCCAGTCAGTTCACAATAGCATGACAGTCTCCCTTGACCCTTGAGACCTTACAAAAGAGTATGAAAGGCCTTCGGTCACTGGTGTATGGCAATCTCAATTTTCATTAGGGCAGAAAGGCTAACGACACCTTGAATAAGAGGAAAGGTAGAAGAGATTAAATCAAACTAGGGCTCCGCCGGTAGCAAATCCTATGTAACTTAATGTCCTCTACGTATCTTCTGACTGACTTCATTCTCCTCTTAGGTTTCATGGGTGCAGTATGAATACCAAATATGAAGTTTCTGTCTTTATCTTATATATTCCAACAGTTATGTTGCATGAGAAAACTTAAAACCCCCGCTGAGAGTCTGACACAGAGGGCCGGACAGACAGACCAACAAACCTCAAGCCGATAAACCGGAGGCATAAAAATGTCTAAGTTAAAATGCAAGCAATTCTCCAAACACAGGTTTTTACAAATACGCTGTAATTTCCACCTGGCAGGATATAATTCATTTTTATGGTACGATGTTGTTCAGCGATGGGCATATAATTTCTCTTTACGCTACGCTGTGTAATTCTTTCCTTTGCTACAGTCCTGTAAATCTCTTCACGCAACAACACTATCATTTCAGACCCAGACGCAATGTTGCAATTCACTTTTATTAGATGACTTTGTAACTTTGTTATACCATAAATCCCTATTGCATGCTGTAATTTTCAGTTGCAACAACAGCCTAAGTCCCATTAGCTTCAGAACTATAATTTAATTTTTAAAACGCAATTTCCTTTCAAAAGGGGATTAAGTCACTTGTATCATGCAACTATATTCGCTTTTCCGTTATTAGCGTCTAAAAATACAATTATAAAGCAAAGTTCCCGCTCACAGAATTAAACTGTGCATTTATAATACCGTTACCCTAACTTGATAAAAAACTGCTATAATAATAATAATAATAATAATAATAATAATAATAATAATAATAATAATAATAATAATAATAATAATAATAATAATACTATCGTCTCGAAATATATGATAAGATAAACCTTTTCCTTGGGATTTGAACTCCTGACCAGTGAGTCACCAGGCCAAGGACAACACTGATCAGCATTGGGCTCATGTCTCACGGGTCATCGATTTAATTCGCCAAGGAAAAGCTTTGACATAATAATAATAATAATAATAATAATAATAATAATAATAATAATAATAATAATAATGTACTGACCGCTGATTGGTCGAGGAGGATGTTGATTAGCTGGCGAGATTTCCTCCTCAGCTAATCAGCGATCAGCATACATTCGACCCACTGCTGACCCTCTCTTATACAACGAGCAGGACTCAACAACACCAACAACAACAACAACAACAACAACAACAACAACAACAACAACAACAACAATAATAATAATAATAATAATAATAATAATAATAATAATAATAATAAATAACAAATCCTACCACACGAATACATACCAACTCACAGCAGACCGCACTTCACCTATCGAGGGGAAAAATCCAATTTCTCCACACAGCCCGAATGGTGCAATGCATAGAAATAACTATTTCATCGGCGCCGTGCAATAATGCATTAGCTTCGGTTGCCATTCAATGCCGTATCCTAAACAGAGTTATTAGCTCGTATGCATGTAAAGCAGAGAGCGGGTCTGCTCATAACGCCCGGAAAACAGGTTGTTTATCCCGGACTGTATACATTTCCGTAACGAGTAATTGAGTCGCCGATGATCAGGGATCGGTTTATTGGAGAGAGAGAGAGAGAGAGAGAGAGAGAGAGAGAGAGAGAGAGAGAGAGAGAGAGAGAGAGAGAGAGAGAGCTTGACTTTCACTCACCGAAGGGAATCTATGGGAATCTCAGATAGGTACAATGTGAAGGCCAGCCTAATATCCGTTTCAAGCCCAGACCCGAAGAGAAGAAGAAAATGGAAAATGGAAGCATGAAATTGGCAAAAAATTTTAGGGAGTTCATTACAAGGGCTGTGTGTGTGTGTGTGTGTGTGTGTGTGTGTGTGTGTGTGTGTGTGTGTGTGTGTGTGTGTGTGTGTGTGTGTGTGTGTGAGAGAGTAAGAGAGTAAAACTTAACTTTTAACTCTATAAGAAGGCATGAGGATCAAAATGAGCAAAGTACATTATTCTGAGAGAGAGAGAGAGAGAGAGAGAGAAGAGAGAGAGAGATTATCTGCTTGTACGCCTATGCTCAAACGTAGTATCCGACTGAGGTTTCATTCTGGCGTATATCTGAAAACCCTCATCAAGTCAGGTCTTGAGGTTTACTCGAAACCTATCGGGGAGTTATTAAGTATATTTCAGGCAATTACACCATGAATTTAAGATTTATATATAAAAAACAGCTACCCAAGTATACAGAGTTCTATTTTCGGGTGTGTGTAATTTCGCCCTTTACCTTCAACGAAATATTGTAAACCGATATACTATCGACACTTTAACAACTTTTCGCATCATCACATCTTAACATTGTCGTGACGAATTTGAAGGATACCTGCTGTCCTTTTATCATAATAATATTCGTGGGTGGATGTATGTATGTATGTATATAAAACATACATATATAGAATGTGTGTATGTAAAGGTAATACATGTTCATACATATAAACATACATACATATAGAATGTATATATATATATATATATATATATATATATATATATATATATATATATATATATGAACAAACATACTCCCGAAGGCAGTAATACGTTTCGCTTTACGAAACTGACCAACAAGGGATCTGGTTAGTATTGGGATGGGTGAATCATTAAGAAATATCAAAAGATGTCGGCGCATAAGTTTGAACATCCATAAGGCACGAGTGGGGCTAACAACCTCATCTCCAGTAAGACTTGCCAAAAATCATACAAGCTAAACATGATATCCTCCTCAAGAAAAAAATTGTAATATATATATATATATATATATATATATATATATATATATATATATATATATATATATATATATATATATATATATATATATATATATATATATATATATATATAAGGAATCCCAAAGGAAAATGTCAGGCAGAAGTTCTACTATAACTTCTGCCTGTCATTTTCCTGTGGGATTCGCTTATACACTGAAGTCACGTGCACCTACTGTGATTTTTTAAGCATATATTTATATATATGTGTGTGTGTTTGTGTGTGTAATTATAATATACAATATCTCAATATATATATATATATATATATATATATATATATATATATATATATGTGTATGTGTGTAATTATATATATATACAATGCCCTCTCAACTACATTCATATATAATATATATATAAATATATATATATATATATATATATATATATATATATATATATATATATATATATATATATATATATATATATATATATTATATACATATACACTGTTTATGCAAACCTCGACAAAATCTAAATTTCAACTTAAATCTCATTTTCAATTGCCCAGTTTTTCTGCCCATGTACACAAAATGGATATAGTTGCTCAACACACTGAACAGCCATCCAAAAAGAATGGCTATATATATCTGTTCACCATTACATGATTTAATTCAACATGGAAATACAACGAACTAATTCGGATAGCCAATTAGGGGCGATCGTAATTCCAATGCATATCAGAGGTTAATAAAACTCAAGCAGAATTACAACAGTTGAAATGTTACGGCTAATTTAACGGGTAACTTTTAAAAGTACAGTTACATGCGTTCAAAACACGTAATGCTGCGCATATATACACGCTAAAGATGTGATACATCACCTGTATGCATGTAAAAGCATGACTCTGCACTGTAACCCTGCGTAAC
The DNA here is from genome assembly GCF_040412425.1 of Macrobrachium rosenbergii. Taxonomy (NCBI): domain Eukaryota; kingdom Metazoa; phylum Arthropoda; class Malacostraca; order Decapoda; family Palaemonidae; genus Macrobrachium; species Macrobrachium rosenbergii. The sequence continues at coordinate 36,693,942 of NC_089777.1, forward strand.
ATGTGATAAGTATCCATGTATGAGCACAAAATATAACAATGATAAATGTATTAATAGTAAAAAGTTGACAACTGAGATGCATGTATACATAGCACGATATTACTTATGTCTTCCAGCGCCAACACAAACGTATTGTTCTGCAAACAGTGACAAGTAAAACGAAAGTAAACGCAGGTGAAAGCGCTTATGAACAGGTATGAAACTGAACATTGCGCAATGATAAACACAGGTAACTGAATGAACATATTTATCTAACTCGGTAAAAGACCAAACTTTCGCAACGTAAAGTACGCAGAATAAGCGTAAGGTGAAAGAATGAGGATATGTACGCATTTATTGATATGTGTCCTGGTATAACTGTCAAGTTCGAAAACAAAGCTCAGATTGCAAGGCAGCAAGGTAAACAAAACGTGCGTAAACTGTGGCGGTAAACGGAACGTGCGTAAACTGTATAACCACCAAATAAACGTCACCTTTAAGTAATTAAACAAGTACAAAATAAACACTCTAAGAATATGGACGAATATTTAAACAATTATTCTCGCTAGTATCTTCAAAACATGTAAGGAATATACATAAAAATACCAACAAAGATCGTAAGATAATTCATACCCTCCAATACGTAATTCATGATTACAGCTGGATACAACCGACGAATAATTACGAAAAAATAGTCATAAGAAAACTCATTACAACAATTGTGCATTAAAATATTGGCATAGGTACATCGGTCGTCGTTCGTGTAAAAAGCAAGACCGTGTTTCTAGACCTCAGGGAAATCCCAGTTCCATCTTTTCTCCAGAACAAACCTCTCTCTCTCTCTCTCTCTCTCTCTCTCTCTCTCTCTCTCTCTCTCTCTCTCTCTCTCTCTCAACTACATGAACGATAACTTAAGCGTTTATATGTTATAAAAACCAATAAAATGTTCAAGTAACTACATTGTGCTACTAAAGCCAGTGGCATGTCTACATTAATATTCATATAAAAAATATATCTTGCATCACATAGCAGGAGTGAAGAGTGTGACACACAAGTAATGTTTGTAAATGTAAAAATTAGAGAGAGAGAGAGAGAGAGAGAGAGAGAGAGAGAGAGAGAGAGAGAGAGTAAATGAAATACTGGTTGCATAAGCCGTAGACTTATTTTCCATGTCCGTAGTCCCGGTTTTTCCCTCCCAGTTATGTGCAGAGATATTAAGGAGATAAGGGTTTTACATGAAATACAACAATATCTGCAATACTACTAAGTAAATGAGACTTAAAAACAAAGTACTTTATAAAATGAGATAACCTAAAAGTTATTTAGCTGGTAAGAGCGGAAATGTCAGGATAACAGGTAAAACAAGGATATATCTGCCGAAACTATAAATCACACTTCTCATCACACTGCATTTTCACGTAAGGGTTGATATGAAAAATATCCTAAGACTTCACAAGATTAGAAAAGACTGCCGGTGCCGCGAGAAAAATGGCTGCAATTACATAAGCTTTCTTCAAAAGGAACAGGTCAAAAGAATAGAAATTTCTTTTCTTTTCTCGGGAAGCTGAAAATGCTTGGCTTCTAGAGGGTGTAATATTTTACTATTATTATTCAGCAGCAGAACCAGTAGTAGTAGTGGTAGGCAAGCACATCCAATAAACAGACATTAACAATGACAGTACTACTTAGAGCAACATCAGAAAAAATTCCAATGGCCTCACCAGCAACAATAGTAATAAAAATTACACCGCGGAAAATCATGTAAGATAAACCTTACAGAATACACACATCGACATAACACTGAGAATATTTCTACCAAGCTATAGTAATAATAATAACAACAACAGTAGTCGTACTGAAAGATGATGATCTCAGAAAGCCGGCGGAGCGACTGATAAATCTCGAGAAGAGGATAATTCGAAAGAACCGACCCAGAGAAGAAAAATTGCGTCGATCCATTGCAAGCGTTCATTTATCTTCGGGAGAATCAACAGACGAGGTGAAAAAGCAAATTGAAAATGGAAAATGGAGTGAGGAGGAAGGGAGGGGGAGAGATGTTAGGATGGAAGAGTAAAGAGAGTGAGTGGGAAGAGAGGGGAGGATAGAATACAACGACCTAAAGGTGGAATGAGGGGAGAAGTATACGAGGAATAAGTGAAAGAAAGAAAAAAGACTGAGCGGAGGAATTATTTAGGAGGGAAAAAGAGGAAGGAAGAAGGCAGTATGAGGAGGAAAAGAAGAAGGCTGCTGGAGGTTGTTAGAAAATAAAAGGAAGAAAGTGGGTGGAGATAAACTGACAGAAGACACAGGATACACACACACACACACACACACACACACATATATATATATATATATATATATATATATATATATATATATATATATATATATATATATATATATATACATATATATATATATATATATATATATATATTATTTTTTTTTTTTTTCCGCAACAATGAAGAGAGAAATCAGGAAAGAGGAACCATGAGAAGATCACAAAAACCTAAAATGAACAGCGTTTGCATGTTAAGATATTGCAAAACATGTATATATTGAGGAAAATACCAGTTTCTTTACAGATAAACCGACGTAATAACCGTCACACTAATGAAATGGATAAAACTGCATCAACATTAAAATTGTAATTTATGACAAAAAACCAAGCCTCATGCAATATAACTTCAAATATATTAAACCTGGAACGCCAATGAAACACAAGACATAAAGAAAAAAAGCAGGAATATCGGTCATGGAATATGCAACACACAGAAAAACCTTATTACACCAATTCCACAAAATTCCACTGTCACACATGTCAAGAACGAGACTTCTTTGTCCTTCAAGAATACACACAGAGCAGAATCCCCTCCAAGAAGTCATGTAACGAACTTCTGCAGAATAGAAATAAAACCCCATTATTCTTTCCCAAGAATAGAATAGCATTCCAGACACAAGCTGATATAAAACTTTCGAAGATTAAAAATAAGAACAGAATGCTCTTTACCCAAGAACAAAATAAAACTTCAGACCCAAGATTAATCATGGGTTCCTGGAACAAGGGTACGTCTAGTACGACCTAGCTACATGGCTCAAGAGCCAGTGCACTCGGTGAAAGCAGCACTTCATTTTTCGGATGTACACCAATTAGTACCCACAAAACCATTTATATTTGCAGCATAGACAGAAAAACACACAACTGCGCACGCACGCGCGCACAAAATTATTATATATATATATATATATATATATATATATATATATATATATATATTATATATATATATATATATATATATATATATATATATATATATATATATATATATATATATATATATATATATATATATATATATATATATTATAAACTGGCCAACACATACAAGTGTAGATTTTATCATCATTATTAGTAATTATTGTTGTTGTCTTCATTTTTATCATTATCATAAGAGTTTTCTTATGCTCAGTTTACATGTATTTGTGTATATGTATGTGTATGTATATATATATATATATATATATATATATATATATATATATATATATATATATATATATATATATATGCTGAGCATAAGAAAACACTGATAATAATGATCAAAATGAAGACAACAACAATAATTAATGATGATAATAAAATCTACACTTATCTTTGGGTAGCAACAATACACACAAAGCCAAACTTCTGCTAAAAGAATAAACCAAGATAGTTTAGGCAATCACAAAAATATAACAAAAAATAATAACAAATACAAAGATAAATTATATTTAATCTTTGTCTGCTCTGTTGGAAGTTATAGGATATAGCAAAGCTATATGGTGACTTAACAAAACCCTTACATACCATCAGTAATAAAAAAAAAAACACTGAGAAGTTGAGGAAGAGAAGATAAAATGTAGAATATTTCTGAAGTACAAAATTCTAGAACACGAAAATTGTTGACCTAATCTCACCCTCCAGCAACTTTGAAACAACCGTCGCTGAGAGAGAGAGAGAGAGAGAGAGAGAGAGAGAGAGAGAGAGAGAGAGAGAGAGAGAGAGAGAGAGAGAGACCTCCTTAAAGACAGAAGGACGTCTTCAGGCACGAATCGTGGGTACTCTACCGCCTCTTCATAATGAGAAAGATGCTGCAACACCACCGCTACATACATCGTAAAAACAAAAAACAAAAACAAAAAAAATAAAAAAACGTGTGTACGAATGCATTAACCTCAGTGCCGTAGGATACACACACACACACAATCTCCAATTTCCCTAGGTGACCTTCTGCTACACAAAGTGAAATCGGACGATTTGTTACAGAGATTTCAAACAGTCAAAAACAAAACAAGCAGGCACTGGTGAATAAGTAATCAGGTTGGCAGATACGCATAGGCTTAGGAGAATATGCATTAATCACTTTTATATTCAACAGCACACTGTTTACTACTCGGGCCACATTCTAACCAACTGCTCCTCAAAAGAGTCATCTAAAGTCTGTTCTGAGTTTCAGGACGCTTTGTCCCCTCAGAAGATAGAAGCGTTAACCTTAATTTAACCTTCCTCTTTTATCCGATCCAGGGACCGGAAAATGGGAAAGGGGAGGCTTCTGTGGGCGTCACCTTCTTTTGTAACGAACGCTGAATTGGTAATGCAATGTTATAAATTTTAATCAAAAACAAAAAGGAAAATTACAAAGTGTCTACTCTAGAGAGAAGAGGATTCAGTTACTATCGGAAGAAACTGTGAACATGTATGATGGAAATCTTTTAGCTTAACTGGTATTGTTCTTAAATCACAATCTAAATATACTGTATATCAATGCATTTTACTATAAATACATTACTTTGCCAATAAATCACCATATCAATATACTGGAATACGTTTTCAATATATAATATATGAATGTGTGTATTTACATTTTAGCATTACAATATAACAAGTTAACAAACCTTTAGCATCCTAATTCTACACAAAGAACAATGGACCGCTAAATAATAAAAATCCCAAGGAAACTAGAGTCGGGAACAAAGAGCGATCACTGACCCGAATATGTAAGTGGTTGAAGGGGACTCGGCAGAACAGAGCGGGAGAACGTACTGTCTGTCTATGCCCTTTCGCCAAAGAGGAAGCAATGTACTGCCAATGTTTAACAGTTTTAAGGAAAGATGAATTAATGTTTGCTTAGCTGAATAGTATCGAGTGTACGCAGTGCATGTATTTATTCGTATACATACACACACACACATGTATGTCCATCAATTTTTCACTGAGAAATAACCAAGGCCCTTGGTTTGGTAGTTCTTCTAAAACAAGATTTGCAAGGATAACGGCTGTTCTTCACATATTAACAGTTGACATCCCTAACCCACGTAAGAATGCCTGTTTGATTTTTTTTTATAATTACTAACCACGTCTCCTTTGTATGCATTTATTTCTGTTTTTTGGTCTGATTTTATTGTGCCTCAGCCGAACATAATATTGAATATCTCTTCCATACGTAAAAATTATCAGAATATTCCGAGTAGACGACAAAACAGGTCAGGATCAACCTTTCACTTTAATTTTTCCATAGGGTATCTAGCATGCACGCACATACATACAAACATATTCATTTTATAAACTGTGTTCTTTACTTCCCCCTGAAGCGGTTACTCCAGAAAGCGTTAACTCTCCCGTTCTAATCTTTTTTTTTTTTTTTTGATGATGGAGGTGCAAGTGTAGCAAGCCAGTGCGTATGCGTTTGTGTTTGTTACTTGCACTCATAAACGTGCGTACATATCTTGATAGTGCAAACACCTAATAAGGAATGTATATCACACTGGAGAGAGAGAGCACTGGCTAGCATTTCAGAAATCTTCTAATTGGGTTACGATGTCTGTTCTGACGAGAGAGAGAGAGAGAGAGAGAGAGAGAGAGAGAGAGAGAGAGAGAGAGAGAGAGAGAGAGAGAGAGAGACATTTATATTTCACAAACAGAAGCAATATGTGCCAAGTTAAATCACAAGGAATTAATAACGTCAGAGGTAATACCGCCAAGCCTGAGCAGCATCGAAATATAATAGAGCCAGACTGACACTAATGTTAGCAAAGCCGTTATTTGTTATTATCTAAGCCTTAGCAGTTTGGTTTCACACAATGTTTCTATAAAGCCGTAAGTTACATTTTATTATCAAAGAAAGTAATACATTGGTGACTGATACTATACATAACGGATAGAAATAATATCTATTTTGAATTTCCTTATGAGCATCAAAACAAACAACCCTGTTCCCACCAGACTTGAATCAGAGAAGAACCCCTCACCAACGCACTTAATGCCATAGTAACAACAATAATCAATATTAATACATAATGTATTTATAACCACTATTAAATATACGTATATAATGAATATTCGAAAAGCAAACAAAAAGTCAATCTAAATATTATAACCATCAGACAAACAATAAAAAAATACGGCCACAAAAAATCTTAGGCCTAAAGTCGAGTCCAGCAGGCTAGAGAAAAGGTTCGTGTGATAAAGCGATTGAAAGAAAGGCGGGAAGGAAGAGGTGTGGCTTCCTACTCCTCTATTATATGCGGGTCTTAAAAATCTAAGGGACTGACCGCCGTCCTTGAAAAAGTCAATACGTGTGTGCATACGAATGTACGTATATATACATACATATAAGTATGTATATATATACACACACATATATATATATATATATACACTAGCGGATCCAGAAAAATTTCTTAGGGCACCAATTTTCATATTACACACACACACACACACACACACACACACACACACACACACACACACACACACACACACACACATATATATATATATATATATATATATATATATATATATATATATATATATATATATAGTAGATTTTTAATTTTTTCCCATTTTCAAATTTCTCATCTATGTTCTTATTATCTAAATCTTCAATATTATTCTTTTGCCATTATTTTTCATGGGGGCACGTGCCCAGGTCCCCTGATCCGCTAGTGTATGTACACACACACACACACACACACACACACACACATATATATATATATATATATATATATATATATATATATATATATATATATATATATATATATATATATATATATATTTGGGAGGGTCGGAGGGCGGAACATAAATCTGACATTCAGTCACCATATTTTCAAAAGATATCGTCATAAAAGGTAGAGTAACCTTCAGAAAAGCCATCAGATGAAGGGAATAGAGGTCTTGTCCACAAATTCGTTGCACAACCACCCAAGAACCCACCACACGCCATAACATAGCTCTCCACACTCCACGGAAGTGGCACACCACATTTCGTGATAACATCCTCTTCATCTCCAATGGAGCGAAAGGAATGCCTTTCGCGGATTCAAAATAGAGGGAGCAAGAAAATATAGGAATCAATCACGTACAAAAATTAAAGACATTTTCATGCTAAAATGTAAAACGAAATGGTTATTTTCTAATTAACTTCCACGTTTAATTATCAACATATGGGCCCATTACTCGGTGGCAACTTGCTCAGCAAATTAATGGCCAAAAGGCTTACGTCACAAATACATTAGCATTTAATAAATAAATGCAGAGTATGTTGATTTATGTTTGTGTGCAACAACCATAGTCTATTGGCAATAAACTCCTCGCTAAACTTGCCGCCGCCCAGCCCAGTGCCAGCCTCCCTAACCACATGTCGAATGAAGGCACCAAGGACCGAGTCTCTTGACGGTACGTAATGTCCCTAAGGTATGTACTTGCCACCTTAAGCCTTTCTTATATTGCAGTTGTGTTTTACCGCATGAGTAAATTAATAATATAATTTCAAACAAAAGATTCGTCACAAGAGAATGAAATAACGCTTAAGCTGTATCTCCCCGGAGTAAAAGCAAGGAACAATTCACCGCCAAACGAAGTTACAAAGCAAAAAGACAGAACAAAGAACTAGAGCTGGCTGTGTTACAAACGAATATAACAAAATATACCGGCATGCTTTTTCCCCCCTTTTGTAGAGAAGCGTGTAAGTGACTACAAACATTGGTTTACAGCTGTCGGGGACCGGCCGGGACCGGCCCATAGCCGCGCACGGACAATAAAACACAACAGGCTCAAGCCTCGCTGACATGAGTTGATAGGGCACCTAGCATAGTTCCCCTAGAGAGAGAGAGAGAGAGAGAGAGAGAGAGAGAGAGAGAGAGAGAGAGAGAGAGAGAGAGAGAGAGAGAGAGAAAGTGGTCAAGGTTGTTATTATAAGCAGTAACTGTAAAAAAACATTAAGGAAGGATAAATCAAATACCAATATGTTACGTATGTAATGGAAAACAATATGTAAGAACATACTAAAGATAAAGGGAGAGAGATAGGGGACTCGGGGGTAAACTAAAGACAGCAGCATTCAAAACAAAAGAATTCGCCATCTTGAAGTAATATATTACCTCTCAGGGTACCATCTGCATCTCTGATCTACTGATATTGAGGGATAAAAGCTTTAAGTATCCAATCACAAACTCTCCGAAACCGAACTTTAGGAAACTGGCGCTAATAAATATCATACATTTCCAATCTAATTCCTCCAACAACTAGATACAATTATAAAACTCTTGCTGTATGTCTGGAATCTACTCATCCTGAAAAACCTCTCTCTCTCTCTCTCTCTCTCTCTCTCTCTCTCTCTCTCTCTCTCTCTCTCTCTCTCTCTCTCTCTCTCTGAGTGGGTCCAGAGGATGAATCCTCAAGTGAGAGGCAGAATCCCAAATCCCACAGAGAGAATAACCAACTCCAAGAAAATTGCAGGGACCCGGAATTGAGTCAATCCCAAAATCCACCGACCTTCCTCCTCGGCTATTTTCAAGGAAGAAAAGGATGAAGAAGAAGAGAATGCCTTTCTTAACGGTAAAAGCAACACTAAAACTGAATACATACAAAAAGAAAAATGATAAAAATTCAAAATAAAAAATATTGAATAAAATACACTGAAAAGAAAATAACCGGGTAACTTGCAAAAACTAAACTATTCAGAAAAAGATGCATCACTTTGTTGAAAGAAAGTAACAAAGAAATAAATAAAACAATGCTACAAAAAATTTATCCGTATTTTCACTTTTGGTAGGTCTGCCACCTACAATAATTGTATGGGAAAACCGGAGAACATTACAAAAATAAAAAGAAAAAGATAAAAATCAAAGATTTGAAAGTTACAAATGGAAAACAAATATAACTTGAAGGATTATAATTTGATCACCCCGTCATATCATTCAATTCCTATTTGTGGAAATTTCTGCTTTCTTCTGTGCCTAATATAAAAAAAAGTACTTTTAAAAGTCGTGTATGAAATTTGCCTGAATCTGTCCACCATAGAAATAAGGATGCATAAAAGGCGACACTTTGGGGGGATATGAAAAAAAAATTGTATGATTAAACATAAGGGTTAACCACGGGAAAAAAAATACGGTACTTTAAAAAGACAAGTTAAAAAAGAAAACAATTTTATGAGAGAGAGGGAGAAAAAGGCGAAACGACCTTTTGAAGATTAAATTCGTCGACAAAGGCGTTTTTTCCGTTAATTACCCTTTTCCACAACCCTAATGGCCTGAAGGTAAAAAGGACTTGGGTGAGTCAACCGTACTTCCTGGATTACATTTTTCATTTCTCCTTTTTTCTACTTTTCATCGCCCTTTCCTCGACAACAACATCGGCGTGGAAAAACGTTAAACGATTAGATAAATAATAAAAATAAATTCTTAACCTTGTCGTTATTATTGCTAATAATGTCATTTCTACTAAATTTCGTCGCTAGTTGTTTAGCTAGGTCAATCATAAAACTTTATTAATTTCATTTCCGTGGCTACTACATACATGATTATTATTATTATTATTATTATTATTATTATTGCTGTTGTTGGTGGTGGTGGTGTTAGTGTTGTTGTTCTTAATCGTGACACCAATAAGACAAAACAACAATAAAATATCTGATTTATCTTCAAACCTAATTTAATAATTTAAAAACGAATATCCTCATGCAAACATTGGATAACCGTCCATGTTTACGGAAAACTAAACTAAAATTCCCTAAAGTTTTAAAATGATTTAATTTATATAAGTAGATTTTATTATATATA
>NC_089777.1:36711536-36741536 GCF_040412425.1 Macrobrachium rosenbergii
AAGAAAAAGTGGTAAAATCATTAAAACAACACAGAGGACGATAGAAAGTGCCGCAATACATTAGAAGCTATGAAGAAGCAATCAAAATTTTAGAATTCCCTATCTCCAGATGGTATCAGTGGAAATGGAAGCTATAACTTACGGAAACCTCCCAACTACCCCTTCTACAAGAAAAAAAAAAAAAACAACTGTGAGGAGATACACACACACACACATATATATAAAATGTCTGAGTATGTATGGGCAAGAGCGCGCATACATAAATATAACCCTAATATACAGTAACATAACTGAACAAGAAGAAACCTACATGAAGACAACGGTAAGTGAATAAGAAAGGTGGTATCGTGGAGGCCCTTAAAATCAACTCCGCGCCACTCAAACCCTCTTCCCGTTTCATCCTGCTTCTTTTATCTCCCAAACACAGCATCATCATATCTTCCCTTTTTTCAACTCTTCTTAATTCTCAAGACGGCAATAGGGTTACGGGGAGGCGAGATAAGAAGCACCACTTCTCTTCCTCTGCATCGTAACGGGGGAACTCGAAGGCAGGGAAGTTTCCCTCTTTTCAACGGAGCTTCGCTACTTGTCTCTTCTCATTTCTTTCTGTTTTACGACTCAGGGACCCAGACGGACGGACAGAGCAGTTCAGGTCTAGTTCGGAAGAGAGAGAGAGAGAGAGAGAGAGAGAGAGAGAGAGAGAGAGAGAGAGAGAGAGAGAGAGAGAGAGAGAGAGTCTCACAATGTCGCTGAGAATTTAGATGAGGAGGAGGAGATAATAATAATAATAATAATAATAATAATAATAATAATAATAATAATAATAATAATAATAATAATAAGAGGAAGAAGAAAAAGAACAAAGCACGTCTAAATAAGAGAAAACAAGGTGAGGGAGAGCCCCAAAAACAAAAACATTTAGCAATACTATCAGAAAAGCCCAGTACAACAATAAATCTTTTTAGCTCGACAATTTCAATCTTGGGGATTAAGGGCGATTTACTTAAACCACTTCGGGTGCATTTAGCAATGTTTTCTTATCAACTCAAATGTCAACTCGTCGGTGAACGTTCGGAGATGCGAGCCACATTGTGAAAAGATTAAGGAAAAAGGTGTGGGGGAAGGGGTGAGAAATCATTCTCTTAAATTTCATAGTTCATTGGTCGCGACAGATTTATGCTGTGTATTTTGAGCCTCGAAAACAGAGACAATTAGACAGTTATTATATTAAACTCTCTCTCTCTCTCTCTCTCTCTCTATATATATATATATATATATATATATATATATATATATATATCTATATCTATCTCTATATCTCTATTCTCTCTCTCTCTCTCTCTCTCTCTCTTTCTATATATATATATATATATATATATATATATATATATATATATATATATATATATATACACACACACACTCTGTAATCCAACAGTACACTATGAAGGTAAAAGGCCCATGAAAACACCATATACACGTTGCAACCATATATTTCAGATACTTCTATGTCCCTGTTCACTGGTGAAATATGGACGAATGATATGTGAAAAGAGTATATATAAGGCGTATGCAGGTGTGGCAGTAAGACGTTGTAGGTGGATGATCGTTGATCCAGAATGATGGATGGAAAACAGGTCACTGTGTGTGTGTGTGTGTGTGTGTGTGTGTGTGTGTGTGTGTGTGTGTGTGTGTGTGTGTGTGTGTGTGTGTGCGCGCACGTGGAGCGTTTATCTCAGATTAACTCAGGTACGTGAATAAAACAAGGCGAAGCAAAGGATATTAAAAAGGATTACTGTGATTCATTTTGTTAGAGCAAGTGAAGTAAGGAAATGATGTCAGAATAAATCAAAGTAAGTAATCTGTCAGAGCTATCCAAAAGAATAAAGCTCTTTATGTGAAAAATCACATAGGGATTAACTGACCCCACCTTAGCGCACTAACAAAATGTAAAATTACGTTTTCCATAAACCTTCCAGAATCTGCATTAAAACTACTAACAAAGAAAATAATATTAATTTAAGCCAAGGTGTACAGACTTTTGAATCCATTCTTCACAAGATGTTCCAGATTTAATTAATTTCTGAAATTTAGGGTGTCAAGCGAAGCACTGGGGTACTTTCGGCCATTTAGTGCCGAGTTCGTAGATTTAAAAGACACTAAATACTCTCAGTAATTCTTGTTAATGTCCTTTGCCTCTCCTCCTTGCATCCAAGTGCCTGAGTTAATCGTAGAAGCTGTTCCTCACCTGAAGAGCACTCCAAATGTAATGACCTTTGTATGCATTAAAGGGGTTCTATACCAATTTAATCTAGGGTTCTGTTTGTTAAAACGAGCGTTTTTTATTATCTTTGATTACACTGCATGCAGTTTGCTTGTAAATGCCGTAGGGTAAAGGCAAAAGATCTTGGATTCGGTTGTTTCATTTCCTCATATGTACAGAATATTTCTACGTTTATATCTAGTTACTATTTTCGTGACAGAAGTTATACATATATAGTTATTACACATATATTTTATATACATGTATATATATACATGTGTGCGTGCTTATATATATATATATATATATATATATATATATATATATATATATATATATATATATATATATATATATATATATATATATAAAGCTCTTACCCCCGTTAAGGTAAATTCCATTTTCATTTTGTAGGATTCCTATTTTCTCACAATGCACAAAAACATATCTTCATCTCGTAATACATCACTTATAACATCTAATAAAACGCCACTTGTGTTCTCCCTTGTACTTCCCATCCGTACTTCCCCTCACAATACAACATTCGCTCTTCCCTCACAATGTATTATTCATCGTTCCCTTGTATTAAATACTTTCCTTCAATAAAGCACCACTGATATTTACAACTTTCATTTATTGAAGTTGGGTGAGACAACAAACGGAGAGAGAGAGAGAGAGAGAGAGAGAGAGAGAGAGAGAGAGAGAGAGAGAGAGAGAGAGAGAGAGAGAGAACGCACTTTAATCCACATATAAGTTTTCACGTCGTTTCCCTTGCACTAGACCATTTTCACTCATCTTTTCCTTATACAGTCATCAACTTTATTAGACCTTATATTACAGCACTTTAATTCGCCTTATATTTCCCCTTGCGTTACACCGCATTAGTTCTCCGGTTATAACCCTCTACTGCACCACTTCCTTTCCCATCATATTTTCCCTTATGTTACACCACCTTATTTCCCCTCATATTCTCTCCGTGCGATACGCGATTTCGTCCACCATATGCTATCTGCGTCTTCTCCTTCTCGTTGCAAGTTAATATGAGTTAAACGAATACCATCTTTCTGATAATATTATGAGAAAAGGAACGACGCTTTATAAGGTAAATATAACGAGTAAAGGCAAAGCCTTTATTATGAACTTATGTAATGACAAAGGGAAAAGTTCTTATACTTAAACATAGAGAGCAAATGAAAACCCTTATAACCAAATGCCATGAATAAAGGAGTGGGTTTTACAAGTGAACAAAATGAGCACATGAAAGGCCTTTATGAGCGAATACAATATGAGAAATAAATTTTGTGTGATATAGTGTGTAAACAGAAAGTCACTCTAATGCCTTCAGGAAGTCTCAGTAAGGGAATATAGTCATTAAAGTGAGTCTCCCGAAGTTAATATTAGAAAATGGAATATTAATGATTTTTTTCTCAAAATCTAATTTAAAATTCAGTTACGAATACAAATAAAATCTATTCCTGGCGGTAAACATAACATGGAGTTCCGGACGGTCATTTTGTCGTTGCTTGTACACGACTCAAAATACGGAAGATGATGGTGAAGCTACAATAACGGTGATGCTGAGGACGATGAAAACTATTATATAATAATGATAATGGTTGTAGTAATGGAGGTGATGACAGCAATAAAATAATGATAACTGTGATAGAAATGCTAGTGACAAGGCAATTATAAGCTGGTGGACTGGTGGAAACAATACTGTCAATTCTGATGGTGATGTTACGATGTTACAAGAATGCTGAAATGGATGCTGGTGACGATGCGATGAAGATGAGGATGAGGACGAGCATGATGCTGGTGGTTGTAATAATAATAATAATAATAATAATAATAATAATAATAATAATAATAATAATAATATCGGAGATCAAGCGTTTGATACACCAAGGTTGATAGTTTTAATGGCGATGACTGGAGAGGAGATGCCAGAATAAGGCAGCGATGACGAAAAGTGATGATAATGAAGATACTGCCTCTTTGATAAAGATATTAGTATATATACAATGACACTGTTTTGAAAAATTTGAAAAAATAAAAGACAAATAAATACGATGACTATGATGATGATGGTGAGAGGCAAAACATGATTGTCTTTGAAAAATTTGAACAAATAAAAAACAAATAAATACGATGACTATGATGATGATGGTGAGAGGCAAAACGTGATACTATACATCTACTACCAATTATAATGAAGAATTATATATGATGAATAAGACAAAAATGGAAACTGTAATGAGACAAAACACTACGGCGTCGCGATGATAAAAGATCATAAGAAGGGGTAAATGACCCACAGAATCTTGACGTCTTAGCAGACATCACCAAATGCTTTTTGTCAACAGGCTATATAACTCTCTCTCTCTCTCTCTCTCTCTCTCTCTCTCTCTCTGATTAAGAGGGAAATAAATCTTTATCTCTATAATGATCGTTAACGTTATGATCAAGTACCTATGCACTCGTGCAACTACATACATGTGCATAATCATACATGAAGATATCCATAAATCCCATGTAATTAACATCTTTTAAAAATTAACCACAATTCATCATCTTAATGAGATACAAAAACATGAGAGAGAGAGAGAGAGAGAGAGAGAGAGAGAGAGAGAGAGAGAGAGAGAGAGAGAGAGAGAGAGAGAGAGAGAAACATTACACTTTAAGCTAAATACTGCCTCCTAATGAATTTTGGAATAGCTTTATTTAGAGGAGAGAGAGAGAGAGAGAGAGAGAGAGAGAGAGAGAGAGAGAGAGAGAGAGAAAATTTTAATGAATGGAATAGCTTTATTTAGAGAGAGAGAGAGAGAGAGAGAGAGAGAGAGAGAGAGAGAGAGAGAGAGAGAGAGAGAGAGAGAAACTGGACTACACACACTTACTGAGGGTATTGATCAGTTCAGCGGCAGCCCGAGTAGAGGCAGGAAGGCAGCAGCCAACCAGGCCAGCAGCCCATGGCGGCAGCTGCCCTTGGCAATATAAACACCAACATGTGCAACATCAGAATCATCACCACTATTATCAAGATAATCATCAATATATCTGCTGCCTTACACATATTCATTATCTGTATCGGCATCCCACAGATCACAATCGCCCCTCTCTCCCCTCTGACTTTCTTATCTCAATATGACCAGATGCAGCATCACTTGCAAATGCGGCAGAGAGATGCTCTGCCACAATCGTCAGAGTCAGTGCCGTTATTATAGGCGGCATTACTTATCTGATAATACTGATTTACGCTCTGCTTGTTATATTGTCATACTGCCACTTGTCCATTTCAACATTTTATAAATAAATAACCCTAGAAATAAACAAATAAAAAATAAAAAAATAAATAAACAAATAACAGTAGTTCGTAGCATCCCCAAACACAAATAAATACATGTACGGTTATAAGTAAAATAGTTTCGGTAGTTTATCCAGAACACTGATTCAAAATACTGGACTTGTGTAAGGCTGGCCCGAAGGTTTTATCTTCATTAAAATTTAAATGCTACAAATTCCAGTCCTTTAAAATTTGATAATTGGTTAAATCGAAAAGGATGAAGATTCTGAAATAATTCTCTTAATTGCTTTGTTCCCAAAGCCTAACACTCGCTCATGGTTGAAGTTTGAATTTTCCCATATAAAATGTTCAACGCTCTGTGATGACTTGTATCCTCTGCATGCAGCCACTGGGTCACGTAAGCTTTCCAGCAAAATATCCAAGGGTCAAACGACTGTGACCAGTGCGGCATAAAATTACTTCAGTGTGTCGCTCTATTTAGTTTGACGAATGTTACGATTCAATGACGTTTGATCTGCTTGACTTCAATGTTATCAGAGTCAATATTCCATGAAGTCTGTCATTTATTAAAGACGATGGGATTTAAGGATATCAGATAACCACTGACACGAATGGCAAAGAGTGACGTCAACAGATTCAAAGTCCCTATTTGTGGCTCGAATACAAACAGCAGAAACAAGAACTAAAGGAAAATACTCAATAATGTCCAGATTCCATCGTACTACAGCCTAGAAACCAAAATAACCCTGTAACATACAATGAGCACCAAAAGCCTCCCTAATTCAATCTTCCCACGCGCCCCCACCCTTCCACCAAAACAAGCAGAAACGAACATGCGAATTATAAATTCTAACTTTCCATACGACGCAAAAACCATAAAAAGGGAAATGGAACCAAACAAAAAGCACTGCAATACTCCCAGATTCAATTTTTGACGCCTCAAACATAAACAGAATAAAAACAAACGGATAACGCGCACCTCAAGAATGTCGATTAACAAATAAACATCTACACGACGCAACTAATGCTGTCAATGGAAAAACGAGGGGGAAAAGCTAAGAGGGGTGACACTGGAACGGAGAGGGGGCACGAGGCCGTGCTAAAGTCCTTTAGATAAACAAACAGAAGGCGAGGGGAAAACCATATAGGCGGAGGTAACGACATATGTTATTTTTTTTTCCTCAACGAAAGGGGAAGTGATCAACAATAAATAAAGATGAGGCAGCGAGGGGGAATTTCTCTCGTATTCCGTCGCCCTTACGCTGAATGTCAATGAATAAAGAATGACAACGATAAGGCAGAGTTTAATACTCTCTCACTCTCTCTCTCTCCGAAACAAACACACAATTTGCATTCAGAAGGAAAAGGCGCGCTTTCTTTTTTCTCTCCCTGACAAAGGTAACACAGACACACGTCCTCACACAAACGAAAAAAAAATGCTTTCGCTTTCCCTCTTTCTACATTCTGACATTAACAGGATGTCACCACGGGGAATAATAACCACACTGAACACACACAACTTGGGGAATCACCAATGATACCACGACGAGGGGAAAACGTTCACGAGGGGGTTTAGAGTCAAATGGGATTCCCCAAAAATGGGAAGAAGAGAGAGCAACATTGGAAAGCAATTAGGGTGAGCAATGGAGAGAAGGGAGAAGATAGGGAGAGGGTTCATGACCGGAGAGGGGGAGGAGAGAAGATGGAAGAGGGGCAAAAGGAGAAAATGGGAAAGGGGAGGAGGAGAAAATGGAGGGGAGGAAGGGGAGAAGATGGGACAGGGGATAGGAGAGTTGATAAAGTTAGGAGGGAAGAGGGAGGAGGGTTAAGGCAGGAAGAGAAAATATTACATTGAAGGAATGAAGATATAAATGGCTAAAAGGGTTATGTAATGGAATCTGTGATGGAGGCGAGGGGAAATTGCACAAAAACAGGAAAAAATATGAGGGCGAAAGAGAGTGCCAAAGGAAGAAATGAAAAAAGTAAGAAAATAATGATAAAGGAGGAAAAGATATGAAAAACGAAAAAAAGAGTATTACTAGGGTACACATAAACGTAGTTTAGGTGAAAATATTGCAGTGCCTGCCGAGTTGGCTTCCTCCGAAGCCCGTCTTACAAAAAGCACCAATTGGCGAAAACTATTAACAGTATAAAAATGCTTATAACTGCGGACGTTCCCAACACCAGCAAAATTAGCATTACAACATGAATTTCATGCATATATTCTCTGACTTTACTCTTGCAAACTTGCAGAGAGAGAGAGAGAGAGAGAGAGAGAGAGAGAGAGAGGAGGATGGGGAGTGGAGAACCTGGATTCAATAAAGTTAAGCCTCTGGACAGAGTAAAAAATGCCAGTCAAAAGTATAGGAAATAAAAATGTAAGAAAATTAAATAAAACTGCATAGCCTACTATTCTGAAGTAAATTACAGAAATTCTTCCCATTCACTTATATACACCATGACAGTTCTTGGTACTAAATGTGGCAAACAGCCGCTGACACTTTACCCATGTGGCCTGTTGTAATTTCCAGTAACGCCTTACTTTGTTAACAGCCTTACTTTGTTAATAATGTTGGACGTTATGTCTGCCGTCAAACCGCCCCCACCCATCAAAAGAGTAACCTCCCAGAAGAAAAAGATGTAAACACAAACAAGGAAACAAACAGGCAAGGCAAACAAAGCAGACACAACCACGCTTTCATATAAAACGGCAAAGCACTTCCTTCTGAACCCAACCCCATTCACCCACCCATACGAAGACCCACAGGAGGAGTCTAAGTATAAATATTTATATGGGAAGCAGACGTTTTGGAATATGGATATGTCTGGTACTCTCACGTCGTTTAGGGGATACGCGTCATACCAGATACTGAGATCCAAATATGAATTCTCTCTAGTTTATGGAGAGAGAGAGAGAGAGAGAGAGAGAGAGAGAGAGAGAGAGAGAGAGAGAGAGAGGTGGCTGTTTCGTGATGCTTACTATTCCGAATGGAGAAGAGGTGTCCAAGGCTATACATCACTGCAGAAATGGGATGGGACCATCCATCTAGAGAGAGAGAGAGAGAGAGAGAGAGAGAGAGAGAGAGAGAGAGAGAGAGAGAGAGAGAGAGAGTCTGTTTACCATAACGTAGGTCTGAAGTCAGACCCAATAACTGGCAGGGCAACAATGAACAATAAAAGTAAGAACCTTTCTGAGGAGAATAAATTTTGAAAGAGCACAGAAATATACACTACCTCTCTAGAGCGGTATTTCAACTTATCACCTTTCTCACATTAACGGTAACTGATTGTTTCGTTTTGCAGTGATGGAAATAAATTAAAATAATTGCTATAATTAAACAAATTGTAGGGCACGACACATTGTGAATTCTTTTTTTTTTCTAAAACCTACCATTATATAAAATATAATTTCGTTCTAGTTTTTCCCTGATTACACAACATATGGTTTTTTTAACTGGATTGGATTGGAGTATAGAGATTAGGCCATAGGCCAAGCACTGGGACCTATGAGGTCATTCAGCGCTGAAAGGGAAACTGAGAGTAAAGAAGGTTTGACAGGTATACCAGAAGGAAAACCTCGCAGTTGCACTATGAAATAATTGTTAAGAGAGGGTGGATAGCAAGATGGAAGGAAGATAATATGAATGGAGGTACAGTAACAGGAATAAAAGGGGTTGCAGCTAGGGGCCGAAGGGACGCTGCAAAACCTTTAGTAATGCCTACAGAGCACCCCGTGAGGTGCACTGACGGCACTATCCGCATACGGGGTTTTTATTTTGTAAGCTTTGTCTGCCTAGAGATTACATTCGAACCTTTCGAAGTTCAAATCTATACAAAGAACATTCTTATCTTTCTGGCGTTTTTCAGTATACAAAGCAGAATTTGAAGTCATCAGTAAGCACAATAGCTGCTTTTGTCTCTTAGGTTTACCTACATATCATCAAAATTTTAACTCCTCAAAGTTCACAGGTATACAGAATTTAGGAATATTTTTCCAAACGTTGCCTGTCTACTAAATACATTCTATTTGTTGAAGATTCATCCTTATACAATATATGTACTCGCTTGTTTAGGTTACTTTCTATCTAGACTGTTTACAAAATTTCTCTAAAACGCGCCCGTCATAAAGTACTTTTCCCAATGTGAAACCATACAGAGTGTATTCTTGTTTTCTAAGGAAGACAAGCCTTACACTTTACATAAAAAAACATTATTTCATATGCTATGATCCAGCATCGTGAACTGAGTGACCATGAAGGGAAATGACACCCACCATTGGGGAGATGAGGCAGGAAGAAGCTGTCCGGAGGTAAACAGATGGGCGGGATGTGAATGGGCGGTGTTTACGGATACGGATTGGGGGAAAAGAAAAAGAAAAGAGAGAGAGAGAGAGAGAGAGAGAGAGAGAGAGAGAGAGAGAGAGCACTCTTCACGTCTTGGTTTGTGATTTATTCGTTCCCTTTTTCTATCAGAATTTTGTGTTAGTGCAAAAAAAAAAAAAAGAAAGAAAAAAAGTTTCCTCTGCGCAATAGAGTTTTCTGTACAGCGTATAATGCTGTATGAAACTTTCAGCCACGCCCCATGAAACTCAGCCACGGTCCGGTGGTGGCCTGTGTTGTTGATACCTATAGCATGGACAGAAGTACGATTCTGGCTAAACTTTAACCTTAAGTAAAATCAAAACTACTGAGGCTAGAGAGCTGCAATTTGGTATGTTTGACGATTGGAGGGTGGATGATCAACATAGTTTTTAAGATAAGAGGGCGGACAGCAAAAGTGCGGACAGAAAAAGTGCGGACGGACAGACAAAACCGTCACAGCAGTTTTCTTTTACAGAAAACTAACAAGAATATATTTTGTACGAATTTGTGGGAATACTTGATTTTGTGGGGGTGGAGGAAAAAGGACAACCCCTCAGCACCTAGAATGAATACAAAGAAAAGGGAATTGGATAAAATCCTATATGGTCTCCATAAGTCACCCAGTTACGTAACATCTGTGTTCGTTTTCTCTGACAGTCTCCATATCTTTTTACTGAAAGTGACAGGAAATAACAGTGTTGGTACATGTATTGAAAAAAAATGTGAAGTGAGGTAGAAATACAAGAATACAGATGAATTAAGCGTACAAAAAACGAAGAAGGGGATAAAATACGAACAAAAACAAAGATAACTATACACACGGAGTCAAATGCAAAGATAAGTACATACACACGAAAATGCAGTGAGGAACAAACATGTTCAAACTAACAGATATACTAATAAAAAAAATCATTGTTGTCAACATGCAGAGACCCTCACAAACAAAGCATATATACATTCATACGAGTATACAGCAAAAACGGAAATGGGAAACGCAAATGTCAACACATGTAAAACAAAACAATAATGGCCGTCACAAAAATCGAAAACTATAAATCTACAACCCTTGAGAGCGAAGGCTGAATGAGCTTCCATTTCCATAATCGCTCAATGTAGACTTCCAAAGAAGGTCGTTTCTTCAAAATATAATGAAAAAAGGAGAATGGTTTCCTATCGGAGGTTGGCTGCAGGGAGAGCCTACGGCGGGTGGGTGAAAAGGTTTAGAGGAAAGGAGGAATAAGGATGAGAGGGAACAAAGGAGGAGGAGGAGGAGGAGGAGGAGGATGAGTAGGAGGAAGAAGAAGAAGAAAGGAATAAACCAGGCGAAAAGAAATAAGGAGGAACTGACAAGAGAAGGATGAATACACAGAAGGAGGAGGAATGATTAGAAAATGGATTGCGAAAAAAGGGAATCATATTCTTCTATGTTTTGAAAACATTTTTTCCATAATGCAAAAAAAAAAAAAAATTAAAAACAATAAAAATTATAAATAAATTAACAGGAAAAGGAACAACTTGATGTACAATAAGGCAAAGAATAACAAGTTTTATTTTCAATAAAAACAACAGTAAATATGGAAAAAAACATTAAATATGTTTGAAAGTATAGAAAAAGAATGATATATTTAATACTAGATTGCTAAATAAAGATCATCTTGAAAAAACTAGAAAAAAATTCATGGTGATATTTAATGAAATCCCAACAGATAATGACACAAATATGCGGTATGTCAATATGCAATGACAAAGCAATGGATTATGTTATGACTACGGCAATAACCCAAAAAAAAAAAAAAACTTAAACTCATCTGCCTTAATTAAATAAAGGCATCATAATTACGTAAAAATCTCAGAATGTTTCCCGTTAGTGTAGTTTTAAGTAGAGAGAGAGAGAGAGAGAGAGAGAGAGAGAGAGAGAGAGAGAGAGAGAGAGAGAGAGAGAGAGAATTCAGTACTCATATCAAAACTAAATTTCAAGAAATACTTAAACGTTGTCTTGCGCATATAAAAATATGTAATGTGTATTTAGGTATCAAGCATTTGTGAATAACAGAAAACATGTGTATCACAAATATGTGCACCTTGTCATTAATAACTGCATTTAGTTACATTATTAACAAACAGAAAAACATCTACTGAGTCATAATCGCTAGTCTTCCTTACGCACATATATCGCAAGAGAGGGAACAGAACAAACCTAAACACTAATGAAGCCAAGAGAGAATGGGCAACAAGCCGAATCTTGGCCACCAGGCTGGATTGACTCAACTTGGCTCTAAACGGGAAACTTCCTCGGCCTCCCTTACTCGTCCAATATGAAATTAACACATAAGAAACGGACCCTCCACACCCACTTACCCGTCCCCCACCCCAAAACAGCCCACAAAGGACAAGGCGTAGCACAAAAAAGAAAATAACTTGCCAACGCAAGAAATATCAAGTTGGTCCAAGTAGGACAATAAACTCAGGAGGGGACCGGAAAGGAATTTGTTTGTGTGTTGGGGGGAAGGGGGAAGGAGAGATCCTATTTATCCTTGAGGTGTTTACTCTCTAAACTGCCGCTTGCAAGTTTACCAACTCCCAACTCCTTCTGGGATCTTTGACTCCAATTGTTTCCAAGTCTGGAGACGGTGATAAGTTGGTCACACTGGTTTAGTGTATTTATGATAGTGGGGCGTGTTTTAACAGTCTAACGGTGTCGTTCTGATTTGCTGATATATATATATATATATATATATATATATATATATATATATATATATATATATATATATATACATATATATACATCTATAAATATATACACATATATAGTATATATATATACACACACATATATATATCTATAAACACATATATATATATATATATATATATATATATATATATATATATATATATATATATATATATATATATATATATATACGAGCATCTATAAACACACACACACACAGTATATATATATATATATAATATATATATATATATATATATATATATATATATATATATATATATATATATATATATATATATCTCCACCCTTTCCTTTTAAAGGTTTGCTCCTAAAGGATAAGGTTGGCAGCTCATGTCTGCCCATAACGATGCTCAACCGCACTTGACGGTCTTTGCAGGACACCCATACTGACTTGCCCCAAAGATGCTTAACGTCTGTGTGTGTGTGTGTGTGTGTGTGTGTGTGTGTGTGTGTAAGTGTGTGTGTTTCTTTTGATCTTTCGTTTTACTTCGAATTATGCAGAAAAAAGTATCGTCGCTTTCTTTCGGTAAGGTCCTGAGATGTCTATGGAGATGAATCATTTTACTGGATGCTTTCAAATAATTTCACGCGTCGCAACACCAAAGTTATCAAGTCCGAAAATTGATCAGAGCGTCACAAAGACCTACTACCATCTCTATATAAAACTGAGAGAAAAGGTGCCCTCATTACGAACCTGGAGTGGTTTTTCCTTTTTTTTATTCTACAAAATTGGGAATCATCCTTTCCTAAAATAAAAAAAGGATTCTCATTTTTCTTCCTAACTCCCACACGAGAACGGCCATCTTTCTTAAGGAAGAGAATAGGGTTCTGCCTCACTTTGATCTTTTTCGCTCACCACCTGGTGGAACTGAATACACTAATACTTTTATCAACTGATAAAATTCCGTGTTCGGTAAGCGAACTTCAACTCAATTAGCAAAAGAAATCAAGTTTAATAAAAATGTTAATGCCTACGCTCGCTAAGAAAAATATTTTAATAAAATTCCAGGTCGCATTATAAGATTTAAAATTCGAAGTCTGCTAAGAAAACCTATCCTTGAATAAATAGAAAAATATTAACCTAATCTAATTTAACCTGACAAATATTTCTTTGTATTCCTCCATACAGTTCTTTTCTTCCAGCAGAGAATTGAAAAATAAAAAGGTCGGTTCTGATTTAAAGAATCACTCAGGTAATGAATTCTTTTCTTAAGCCTGAAACCTCTCACCTCCCAAGGGTCACGTCCACTGATTCCCGTCTATTATAAGCCTCGTTTCTTGTTTTTATCAGACTCGGGCTACACACGGATACTGAGTTTCACCCAAGAGAGTAATACAAACGATTTACTTGACATACCTGTCAACCCAGGTTACGGTAAATGATTTTAAGTCATTAACCAGACAAGTAAGGTTAAGGTAAAACACTCTAATGGATGAGCCCGTCCTTGCGGTAATGTAATTTATTTGAATAAGGAACCCATAAAGCAAGGGTAAGGTGAATGACTCTAACTGATGAGCCTGAGAACTGGAGCTAAGATATACTACTTTAATTGATTAACGTTCCACGTGGAGTAAAGGTAAAAGATTTTAACTGAGGAAGATGTCAACTGGGATTAATATCAAGTATTTTAATTGGTAACCCTTTGCACTTCACATTAAAGCTGACGAGTTGAAATGGTACACATTTCAACTGTCTTGAATCAAGAGAAACAAATTATAGATACCAGTTTTCTTCAGCAAAAACGTACGTTATATTTCAGACACAAAACTAAAGAAACATTAATTTCATTGACAAAAAAAGGGTAAACACCAATCATCGTTTATTTCAGAGAACTTGTTCAATAATTTTCCTAAGAAACAAATATTTTCTACCATTTACTTAGGAAAGCATATCCATCTCTTTTTGCTTAGAAAGGCCTATTCATTTTCTTCAACTTGAAAAGGCACTTTCATTTTCCTTACATGGCTAACACATTCATTTCCCTTTACCTCGAAATGAACATTAATTTCCTTTCACTAAGCATCTGGCATTAATTACAATACCTTTTACCCAGCAACGAGCATTCGTTTCATTTCCTCTGGAGACGACCCCCGAGAGAGAGAGAGAGAGAGAGAGAGAGAGAGAGAGAGAGAGAGAGAGATTCATTATTCATCTAATTACGAGTATTAATCTCGGGGAATGACTCCCGTAAGCGTCATGCCTCAGATGCAAAACCATTGATCATTCGCCTCTGAACAACACATCCGTCATCCGCGACCCATGACAGAGGAGACTGAGGAAAATTGGTAGCACTTCTGGCAAACGCACGTACGCACGGGCGTTCAGGTGTGAGAACGAAAGGGATTTCCTTCATTGCAATCGATTTTTCGTATTTTCATTAATGATATTTTTCAAAATGTTCCCAAATTCATACGGGACTTACTGAAAGGCCATAACATAAAAAAGAATCTTCTATAATAAAAAAAATAATACCCGCCCGTGGAAAAACAAAAAACGGAAGTCAAAGAGGGAGACAAAACGGATTTAAACGCCTAAATAGTAAAACATAAAAAAATTAATAAAAGAATACCCGTTAGTGAAAAAACTGACCTAAGACGAGGAAAGAATAACGATGACAATAGAAAAAAAACATAATATTCATATACACACATTGCACACAAAAACCCACACACACATTATCTATCTATTTATCTATACATATATATCTATATATATACATATATATATACACATATAAATGTCGAAGAAATAAAGACAAAGTGCAGGGCACTTCAACAGCGGAATTAAATCCTGGTTAGGCTTAGGTATATATATATATATATATATATATATATATATATATATATATATATATATATATATATATATATATATATATATATATATATATATATATTCACAACAAAGCCAGAAAGGCTTCCAGAATGTGCATTAAAGAGAAGTAACAGTTTCATTACCGCACAAAAATGTAACTGTCAATGACATACAACCCAAGATAATCGACATCTGAATTTATGGACGATCAGATTATATATATATATATATATATATATATATATATATATATATAAATATAACAAATAAATGCCAAAACTGAATAAAAAAAAAACCATGCCTTGAACCCCAACCGAATATCCAAGTAAGCGAATCTCACCAAAAACATGAACATTAAACGATAAAAACTCAAATAATCCCGTTATCATGACGAAGATGGCGCTAGCAGTCCTGAGATATAAGTAAGATTAGGTTAATCTACTTTCATTTCTAGAACCATTTACACCAGGGTCGTAAAATTCTGCTGTATGCCTAAACTCCCACCGTCATAAACGGGCATCGTCCTCAGCATGAAACAGCGCATATTCATGCGACAAAAATTTCGGGTCATCAAATCTTCAAGTTCAGTGATGCGACACTGCTAAAATGGCCATTCGCGATGAGTTTGCCTAGCAACGGCGATAAAACTAATTGGAGGCAAGATGTCGTGATTAAGTTCTATTGCTCTATCTCTTTCAAAATACATAATGTCCCGATAAGTATGTACCTCTGTCAGAAAACAACTCTCTCTCTCTCTCTCTCTTTCTCTCTCTCTCTCTCTCTCTCTCTCTCATAACCCGCACAGACACATCGATGAAAACATTGCCTTCACTACAGAAAAAACGTATAAAAGTATAAAAATGCTTATAATTGCGGACGTTCCCAACACCAGCAAAATTAGCATTACAACTTGAATTTCATGCATATATTGTTTGACTTTATTCTTACAAACTTGCAGAGAGAGAGAGAGAGAGAGAGAGAGAGAGAGAGAGAGAGAGAGAGAGAGAGAGAGAGAGAGTACGTAAATCGGTCTTGAGAAATCTGAGAAAGTACGTGGGAAGATACGGGAATTGGGGAGAATGGAGAATCTGAGGCACGAGTTTAATCTAGTCAAGTGACAGCGATATTGTGGCAGAAGGAATTAAGCCGATTGGCGTCTTGTAATGCCTCGGAATTCCAAGTCCCTCTCCAAAACCAGACTCTGGTGCATAACGGCTGTTCTGCATACCATACGCATGCTGCTTATCCCTTGAAGGGGCAATTCTCTGAGTGAACCGCACTACAGGCTATCTTCGTTGCTACAGTTCAATGCTCTCTCTCTCTCTCTCTCTCTCTCTCTCTCTCTCTCTCTCTCTCTCTCTCTCTCTCTCTCTCTCTTCCAAGCACAATAACAAGCCGATGTAGGTTTAGTCATTCTTTCTTAAACATTTTGAAGGATAAAATGTTCATTTTTCTTTATAAAAATGATATGTAGTTACTGAAATCAATATATTTTACTATTCCAAATATAAATCTCCATCCCTCTCATATGAGGCAGCAAAAGAATACAGTAACGATACCAATGTTACTTATCTAATCTTCTTCAAAGACGAAAAATATATTTTAAAATATATATATATATATATATATATATATATATATATATATATATATATATATAGGCTATATATATAAATATATATATATAATACACACACACACATATATATATATACACACATACATGATGTATTTATGTACACACACAATTCCCATTCCATCTCTCTTTAAAGGCACCACGACCAGCTCCCTTTATAAATAAGTCAAATACTTTGTGAGACGAAATCCCGAAAAGCCCAACTCGGCATTACGCCAGAATTTGTGTTGGAATTAATTCTTAATGGAGTATGTTTCCATAGCTAACACAACCACGAATATCTACTTGGCAAAGCAGGCGACAACATTATGAATTTATGCATTTAATTTCAGATAATTTACCGCAGACAATAACTGTATTCATGAAATCTCTTATGAATACCATTATCGTCTGCAGTAAGTTATCAGACAAAATCTAATATGGGTAAAAATTCGTTACTATTACTGGGGCAAAATTTGGA
Source organism: Macrobrachium rosenbergii (assembly GCF_040412425.1). NCBI lineage: Eukaryota > Metazoa > Arthropoda > Malacostraca > Decapoda > Palaemonidae > Macrobrachium > Macrobrachium rosenbergii. Next base: position 36,729,134 of record NC_089777.1, read on the forward strand.
GGTAAATAATAACAATAACTATTATTTTATAATAATAATAATAATAATAATAATAATAATAATAGTAAATAAGCATTATTATTATTAATACTATTATTATTATTATTATTATTATTATTATTATCATCATCAAAATACATATACAATAAGCAGTGATGGTAATAAACACGCCCATTACAATAACTGAGAGTATCATTACCGATGCAAAAGCAGTGTTTCAAGCTACAGAATATTTCAGAATTACCAAGCTTCGGTCAAATTAATATTTAATCGTCAAAATATAATAATACTGAATCTACCAATCAAATGGCAATGTGCCTCAAAGTACTTTTTCACATACACACACACACACACACACACACACACACACACATATATATATATATATATATATATATATATATATATATATATATATATATATATATATATATATATATATATATATATATATATATATATATATATATATATATAGATTTTTCTAGAAAATCATTTTTGCATTAACACAGAAGAGTTATGGAATTTTCGTATATTTTTAATACACATATCTTCACAGTTGTCGAATATTTCAATACCAAGGACCAAGAAGGAAATCAGAATTGCTAGTCATTTCCTACAAAATATTCACATAACGAATAGAAATTCGCCCATTCATTGATACTGATGACTCGGAAAATATTTTTTCTTTGTGAGGGAGACAGAGACTGCAGTGACGCGAATAGAACTTGAGATTCCGTTCGCAGGCACTATCATATTGTGCCGCTCATTCTTCAAAACATAAAAACAAAGTAATATAAAATACATAACGAAGTAGCATGGACAGACAGACCAAAGGATTATTCTCTCTCTCTCTCTCTCTCGTCCTCTCTCTGTCATGGTTTAGCTTTATAAAAATCTTTGAATCTCTGAACTTTACTTGTAAACTGTCAGAGAATTTCGAATAAAACAACAACTGTGGAAAACCGAGACTGCCGTTCCGAAATACATATTACAGCAGCATACGTAAATGGCTTTCAGACTCTAAGGAATTCCACCTTAATTTTTCGTTATCGTGAAGGATTCTTTCCCCGAGGCAGGCGAATTTTCTTAGGTCTTATTTTATTTTTACTATTAAATTTTTTAAAGTAAACCCTATTTACCGGATTAAACAATACGTACATTTATATTCGCACTAAAAGCTTTAAATAAACACATTATATGTATATATATACTGTATATATGTATATATATACATATATATATATATATATATATATATATATATACATATATATACACACACACACAAACACGTTCAGATTAAAGTTGCAGAAGTATTTCAATCCACGAATTCTGTAATAACAGACACTTCATAAATGGAGAGCCACGAGGGGAATAAACAGCAAACCTGAAATTCTCTCTCTCTCTCTCTCTCTCTCTCTCTCTCTCTCTCTCTCTCTCTCTCTCTCTCGTTTTAATGACTGCATTATCATCCTGATTATTTATTTATCTCTCCAAAGTGGAGATCATTTATTTTAGACAGTAACACCTCCTTCCAAAGTTCATATTCTCTCTTGATAAAAATATTCACATAACTATTATCAGCCTCTCAATTTACGATGTTTTATGGCTTTTAATACTGGTATATATAGCCTTCCTCTCAATATCTCTTTCTCGGGATTAATCTCTGAAATGACAGCTCCAAAAAGTTTGCCTCTCCATGGCCTTAACCAAGTGATAACCGCTGGCCATCACTTTCCAAAATGAAGCAGATGCACTGAGTTTGTGGCTGGTCACAACAAGTAAAAAATGCGCAGAAGTTTCTTCGGCGAAATCAAGTTTTCTGTACAGCCCCTACAACGCATAATCAAGGCCAGCGAAAATTGATCTATCTTTCGGTGGTCTCGGTATAATACTGTGTGAGCCGCGGCCCATTCAACTTTAACCACTGCCCGGTGGTGGCCTATCTATATCGTTCCAGAAGCACGATTATGACTAACTTTAACCTTAAATAAGACAAAAACTACAGAGGCTAGAGGGCTGTAATTTGGTATGTTTAATGATTGGAGGGTGGATGATCAACATACCAATTTGCAGCCCTCTCGCCTCAATAATTTTTAAGATCTGAAGGCGGACAGAATACAGTGCGGACGGACAAACAAAGCCGGCACAACAGTTTTCTTTTACAGAAAACTAAAAACGAGCCATTTAATCTTAGGACTTGCTGGATAACGCTTAATACGAAAGTCGTCTTATTACGAGTTCCTGTTTCATTCGCTATGAGGTTGAATGCATTACAATACATCCCTCATGAAATAGCCTAACCATTTTTTTACCCTGATTACCTCGCTCGTAAGATTGAGACAACTATTTTTAAAAAATCCATTTCCTTTGTTCTAAACTGTCAAATTCTGACAACTCCATAAAAGCAACCCTAAGTTTCTTGTTACTTACACTAAAATCCAAAATATCAAACTCCAGGCTCTATTAAATATAGAGATTTACGAAAAAGAGAAGCTACTTTGAAATGTTTCATAAATCATGCATTTAATACAAAAAAAAAAAGATAAACTCCTCCTCCTCCTCCACAAGATTAGGACATCATGGTACAAATACACTGTCCTTTATATGATAATAAAAACAAATTATAACCTAAATCTATGTCAATAGAAAAATCTAAAAGAAGAAAACCCCTTATGCTTCTTCTCTTACACCATAATACTGCCAAGAGGCTAAAAGACAAAGGATTATCACAAGTTTCAGGCAAGACAGCGAAGCAATAAAAGATAATCCAGGGACTTCAAGTAAAAGAGAAAAGAAAAAACAAGCTCATGGCCCAAAAATTTTCCGAGCGACAAATACGAGAGGGAAAAAACAGCCCCGAGACGTCTTGAAACAAAGGGATGTAAAGTGAAAAAAAAAAAAGTCCCAGTGACAATCAAGGGGGAGTCGGTGCACTGAACATGCAAATATTAGGGGATACAGTCCGAGGAAATCCCGGGACGACTCCGACAAAACCTTCAGGTCTAAGGTTGTATTACTGAATGAAGATAAGTGGGGAAGGAGGAAAGAAAGGAGGGCGTCTTAGCGAATGAAGGAAGGGGGGGGGGAGTGGAAGGAAGGAGGGAAGAGAGAGGGAATAACGTGAGAGGGAGAGAGGGAATAACGTGAGAGGCAGAGAGGAAAAAGAGACAGAGAGGGGTTACTTACTGTTAAGAGCAAGTTGGGGAGAAAAGCGAGGGTGGACAGTATGAATTTGGGGAGTAAGAGGAGAGGCGGAGGGAGAAGAACAAACACTGGAGTGGAAGTGAGAGAAACCCAAAGGGAAGGGTGGGGGAGGAGAAGATCGGCGAATATCTGGAAGGTGGGGGGGGGGGAATAGAGAGAGAAAGAGATACTACACCAGACTGGGAGGCAGCGAGAGGAAGGAGAGGAACTGGAAAGGAGGGCCTGGATGAACCAGGAAAAGGGTAAGTGGAGTAAAAGAGGAAAAAAGAAGACAGAAACTATAAGATAACAATATAAGATAAAGTAAGAAGATAAAAAGAGTTAGTATGATATAAAATATTCCTCACCAAGACCACGCAGTTCAAATTCTTAAATATTCCAAGGTTAGCGCCAGAAGGTTGAGAAGAAAGGAAGGAAGGAGGACGCTAAGGAAGAGATGAAAAGAACCAGAGGAAAGGGAGGTGGATGGTAGAAGGAGATGGAGTAAACCTGGAGCGCGAAGAGGAGGGGGGACGGGGGAAGGGTGGGAGGGTCAGATGGGATAAAAACAACGCGAAGATTTAAAAATCTAAGATTTATGTCGCAACAGAATCCAGGCCAGAAACTTTGGCCGGGCGCCGACTGTCAGAGAACGCCTGGCGTAGCGGTGGGAATAAATAATAATAATAAAAAAATACCAGGCGAGATATTGAAGCAATTCCTGCACTTTATACCTCGAAAGAATAAACAACGGAAGGGGGAAGCTATCTGGAGGACACACAAGGAATATAAATGACCGAGTTCAAGAGCGCAAGAATTTAACAAATATTTACCGTATGTATGGATATTTACACCGCATTCGTGTGTGTGTGTATATATATATATATGTGTGTGTATGTATATATATATATATATATATATATATATATATATATATATATATATATATATATATATATATATATATATATATATATATATATATATATATATATATATATATGTATATATATATATATATATATTATATTATTATTATTATTATTACACATTTATTATTATTATTATTATTAACTTCTTTCAGTTTTTAAATATTTACAAGTAAACATGTTATACACAGGAATCTTGTGGGTTTCTCTTTCCATTATAAATATTGCTGTTCGACCTCCCTTCCTTGCCTCTTAGTAGAATAGTGGATTAATTTTCTATTAAAGCTAGGAAGACAATGTAGATTTCTCGCATGAGAAAGAGGAAAGCGAAGGGTGGGAATTTTAACTCATAAGCGTCGTAAGGGGGATAGGTTTTGCTAGGCCAGACCTTAGATATACTGTTCTTAAACCCCACTTTTCTTTGACTTATTAACTGGTGATTCTTTGTCATTTTTCCAGACGATACCCGCGACCAAGCCCCAAAGTAGGCTTTGGGGAAGAGCTTAAAGAAACGCGACTGAAGTCCACCCAACATCGGAAGACTCTCAGCTCAGCCACGATAGCGAACAGAAGTGTTTTCAGTGCTGTCTCCAAGCACTCTTTGTTTCTCCCCCCTTTGTCTCCATCACGTGGGACGATTGTTATTCCTAACGACCCAAGGAATCTTAATGCAACTGATCACTGCATTATTTAACCCAGTGGTAATTCGAATTGTGACAATTACTCCCAGTTTTCTTTCTCTTCAACTGAATCTCTCACGTTTCTTGTTCAAATTTTTATCTCTAAAAAAGTCCCTAACTAAGAACCCCTAGTAATGCATATTCCCTTTATGAAGTCATATGTTAATTGCATTCATTGTTGTCTAATGAAATAGCATAACTTATCCTCCATGTGTTAAAAGTACTATTCTTGATATATATAACATTCATCCCATGTGATTAATTAATTACTAGTGAGAGCTTCTTTAGTTCAAGATTGTTATCTGGATACTTATTTTCCAGACGTGTTTAAACACCTTGACCCTGGGAGTTCCCTCTTGCTTGGAGAATAATCTTTTTTGTCAGTGCCAAGAAGCCACAATTTAACGTTCGCTGAATTCAGCTGCCTTATAAGAGCGACTCAAGAGGCTTATTAACTCTGTTGCGATCATTTCATTTAGCACTGAAGTATATAACCATCTTGATTAGGACTAATATTTTGAGCTGCTGTTAGCTCAGGTAAATAATCCATTTCCTTTTCATTTTTACTTTTGTTGCAACTAGTTTTCAGCAATTTTACTTAATTAATCCAGGTGGCTGTATGATAAACTGATATTTTGTAACCCTAGTTTCCAGCTGGTGACCTTATCCATTTCATTAGCGGTCCTTTAGAGCTTTATTTGGCCTTAACTGGCAGAGTTACGCGGGTCGTATGTAGAGCAAGGTAATATAACTCCAATTAATAGATTGTTATTGTAAATAATCGACCGACCCACGTAATAGCACACACATATTATATAAACATACGCAATCACTGTTGCTTTTCCATTTTAACAGGCGGCTATAGACACTGATTAAGATTTTAGACACGAGGCTGTTGCCAGACTTGGTTGTGATCCACAAACCTACTATCTACCATGTACATAATTCACAGCTCGTCTAGACAATAGCACAATAGATTTTCCGGAAAAGCTCTACGACCTCTCGCTGGAGAGGCGAAGCTGACTATAATTAAGAAAATAACATTTTGATTTATAAGCTTTATAATTCAATAAAATTTACACTGGTCAGTTGCTTATGAAAGGAATCACATCGTAAAATTTCTCAAGCTTGATATTGAAAGTTTTTATATTAGCGACGTTAACGCTACTATTAAAAGAAATGGTAGTAGGGCTGTTATCATAACATTTACTAAACGAACTATTATTATTAAATTTATTGGTAGCAATAGACGTAAGGCTACTGTTTGTTGTACAGTAGTTGTCGCCATTGACGCAAATATAACAGTATGAGGTATAATATCATTACTTCTACTACACAGCCCATCAACCAACAATTATCGTGCTCCCGCAGCTACAACCGCAACTTAACAAGTAGCAAATGACCCAAGTAATCAGAGCATCCTCGAAATGCTTATCTCATCATGACTCACCTGTCTGGCCGTAGGCGAAGATGCAGGCGTTGTAGCCCTCAAAGGCATTGTTGAGAATGTCCTGCCCCATGGTGGCGAAAACCTTCTCCTGCGTGGCGAAGTTGGGGCTCTCGGTGGACAAGGATTCGAAGCAGTGGTCGAAGGCGAACGTCTTCGGTTGCTTTCGACTGCAATGGACGAAAAGGAAGAGATGTTTATAAAAAGTCGACATGATTAATATTATTCATAATGCATTTTAATATTAAAGCATGAATGTTTTGGTAACATTTATGCATACTGACACACACAAATAAAAAAGCTGCTTGTGAGATTTCTACATAAATGAAATGCACTTCTGATTCGACAAAAAAAAAAAAAAGGTGACATGATTAACATTACTAATGTTGTTTTTGAATAACAGCATTTCTGCAATACTGAAATGGAGGAATAAAATGGAGAACAATCATTAATATCTTTTAATAATTAGATGTTCAGTACCATAAACATTTTTCCATACTGCAACGGAAAAAGGAACATACGATATTCAGTATTGTTTTCACAATGAAAATAAACGGAATAGGTGCCACAATAATCAAACAAGTTGAACAACGTTCTTGGAATTAAATGTGAAGTAGATAAGACAGTAATATTAAAATATATAATTTGCATAATTTTCAAACTTAAATGAAAATCAAGGATAACAAAATACAATGGAAATACAATAATACTTTTCTTGACAATTAGGGTTTCGGAATATTTGCATAACTTTTTTCTAACTACTATAAGAAGTACGATAAATAGTTTAGGCTGAAAAATTAACACTGGCATGAGCGTTAGTAACTACATCAATTTCCAAACTGATATATATTTGTAATATATTTCAAACTGAAACAAAAGAGATGTCAATAACTAAAACAAAAAGGTCGCACTATCATTTAGAACACTGTAAAATTAAACCTTGCACAATAGCTACTTTGAATCAGAACAGAATAGAAAAAAAGGCTCCATATAAAACGTCGACATTGCCAACAATATTCAAACCAATACTTAGTGAAGTTTCAATGAATGATATAAACACTATAACGCTGCGAATGAAGGAAAGTAATTCATAAAAACTACCCTAAAATCCTTTGCTCTAAACAGTCCGTGGTTGACCTCCCTCCCGAAGAACCGAATCAGTCATTCCTCTCACGCCTTTGACCACGCCTGTCATTGCAGCCTCCCCTCTCCCATCTTTATTCACTCCACTTTTCATTCTCTTCCCTCCTCCTTCCTTTCTCCTCAGTACAGCTTTCCTCCGTCCGTTTGACGGCCCGATCATTTCAGCGTCCTTCCTTTCCTCCTTATTCTTCTATTTCTTCCCTCTTCTTTGCTCCACCTCGTTTCCCCTCCCTTTGCTATATCTCGCTCTTCACCTCTCTAAAACTCTCCCAGAGAACTCAAATCTGTTCAGCCTACTTCCTTTCGCCCCTATTCCTTCTATTTCTCCTTTCTTTTCTCTCTCCATTCATCCTTCACTTTCAGTTGCAGCCTCTTTGCCTCTTCTCCCCTCCTAATGCTCTCCAAACGACGAACTCAGAAACAACAAGGCCCTGTCTCGGCTGATGAGTCTTCACGGGTTTCAGACTTCATAAATGATCGATTGAGAGAGAGAGAGAGAGAGAGAGAGAGAGAGAGAGAGAGAGAGAGAGAGATGGACTTGACCACCTATAAGTATGCGGAAATGAGAAACTGAAAAAGATTTTCGAGGAAGAAAATCCAGATGCATTTGCCACCGACAATCTGGAGGAAATTTGAGGACCTTAAGGGGCTCTTCCCACAACATATAGAGAGAGAGAGAGAGAGAGAGAGAGAGAGAGAGAGAGAGAGAGAGAGACTCAAGCCTTCTCTTTACTCGGGGACCAGCTTTAATTAGGTATTCTACATGCGTGGGCCGCGTTACAATTAAAACCTTGGCCTTTTCCTAGCGGCAGATAGCTAACTCTGACGAAATTTTCCTACTAACGACCTAAGGTACACAAGTCTCTCTCTCTCTCTCTCTCTCTCTCTCTCTCTCTCTCTCTCTCTCTCTCTTTGCCATGAAACACCTTCCAACAACATGCACTAAGAAATGGACTTCTTGGTGTTGTTGTCGGGGGGAAGGAAGCCAGGAAGTCGAGAGTTGTACCTAAAAGACCCTCTTGACTATTAAGTTTTATTTTCGTGCTTTTGTCTCGGAGTCACTCTCAAATCCCCGTTTTCGTTGTCCCATGACAAACCAGACTCCGTTTTCTTTGCAGGCTGCGTACGACCCAAACCTCTCGCAATTTGGAACTTTTTAAAGTCGAGTTTTCTGTTTAGAAGTAATTTCGGCATTTGCTGGCCGTGAATGATAAAGACGGCTTTTCCTAAGTTTATGGTAATGGTCGTGGCTGCAGTTTGGATTAGAGTTGGATTAATTAGTGCATTCTGTGAGTTAATTGAGCAGGATCTTATGGGGTATTTCCCATTTCCATAAAGAGGGCCTTGCCTCGAACGTTAATGCTGTATAATGTTTGTGCAATGGCGCTCTGTTGGCCAGAATTACGATGAAAGTAAACGTATACTAAAACTTATTTTACTAAAGAAGTGAAAACATATTCTATTTCTGCACAATCATAATTAGAAAAAGAACAATCACTTGACTTTAATTAAGAATTGTATTGTGTAACTAGACGAGTTTTTCAAGGAGAGTAAAATCTCCGTCTGGAACTGAGCTGGATTTAAAACTTGAAGAAACTACGGTGATCTAATCCCCATTATGCTACAAAGAGCGTAACAACCACGACGTGCACCCAACAATTAAATTTTCCCAGAAAGCTGTCATTGGACAAACAATAACAGAGAGAATAACACGCAGCCACCGCTCCATCTCCCCCTAAAAATAAGAAAACCGAAAATATCATACAACTATATACGTACAAATTCCACGAAAAGAGTCAAAGCGCTCGAAAAATGAAAGAATATTAAGGACACAAGGAGAAAAAATGTTTCACAAAGTGCTGACTCAAAATTTATGGAATAAATAACGGGGTATTTCAGAAAATGGACGGCTCAGTTCGATACAATTTCAATCGTATATTGCATTCGGCTGAATTCACCGTCATAACAAAAGGCCAGTCCTAATGCTTTATGAGATCTTTGAGAAGAAGACAGTTGTGTGTGTGTGTGTGTGTGTGTGTGTGTGTGTGTGTGTGTGTGTGTGTGTGTGTGTGTGTGTGAGAGAGAGAGAGAGAGAGAGAGAGAGAGAGAGAGAGAGAGAGAGAGAGAATATTACAAATTGATATTTACATAAAAAACAACAGCGCTTTAAAACTACGAGCATCATATATCGTTTACATATGTACATACACATTCATACATGCATATAATATATAAATATACCTATATATATATGTATATATATATGGGTGTGTGTGCGTGTGTGTGTGTGTGTGTGAGTGAGTGTGTGATTGTATGTACTCTTTTTGATATCGCAAGAACTAAATGAGGCAGGGTTTGTTTCGACTCGTATTTATCTCCCAGCAGATTAGATCAAAACCGACTATCGACATGACAGCTAACTGATTTTTAACGCCATCTGACAAACAAAAGGTTCCCGTCCTCTATTCGCCTCAACACATCCCGGAAGTGTGAGGTGCAGCGTTCGAAAGCGTTTTCTAATAATACTCTCGTGATACAGAACAAAGGCGCCTGAAGGGTATGAAAAAATGGGAAAACAATAACAGTCTCTTAATCCTATTTGGCGCAAAATGGATAGGTTTTAATACCAAGAATATTAACAAAATATGCGCTTATTTTCAACTTCTAATAATGCTAACAATAACTAAAAGACTACTGACAAAAGATATAGAAAGTGTTAAGATACATATAAAAAAATAAATAAAATTAACTTTTACATTATACATATACATATAATATATATACACATATATAAGTAAATATACATATATAAATACATATATATAGTGTGTTTGCGTGCATAATAAACTTAAGAAAATCTCTATTACTCTCCCTCCCCCCCTCCTTCTCACTCTCTCTTTCTCTCTCACTGGGTCTTTTCTTCCTCCAGCTCCTGACCACTAACACGTTTACCAAAGACGTTAAGTAATAGCTGTTAGCTGCGCCTGTAATCGGCAAGATCTAAGCTCCAATTAGGGTGCCTCAACACTTCATGAGGGATGAGGGAAGACAGAGAAGGAGAGGGATAGGGATAGTGTATGTATGTGCGTGCGTGTATATGTATATACGTCTGCATATGTATGTATGAAGAGATATAGAACTTACAGAGGAATTCAAAGAAAAAATCATAAAAGTGTCGTCGTCAGAACAAACAATTAAACACACATATACACACACACATATATAACTTATGACGACGACATTTTTATGATTATTTTTTTAATTCTTCATACACACACACGTGTATATATATGTATATATATACACACAAATATATTACATATGTATATATATATATTATGCATATATATAATGTGTATGTATTTATGTATACAAGGCAAACATAACAAAATTAATAAAACCTTCAAAAGCTACTAAAATAATTAGCTGATTCCGTGACGATAATAATCCCAAAGATATTTTCGTGATAATTACAATTTATATTGATAGAATCCCCAAGATATCTTCGAGATAATTTCAATTTACATTAATAGAATCCCAAAGATATTTTCGACATAACTGCTATTTATATTAACAGAATCCCAAAGATATTTTCGAGATAACTGAAATTTATATTAACAGAATACCAAAGATATTCTCGAGATAATTGCAATTTATATTAACAGAATCACAAAGATATTTTCGAGATAAATGCAATTTGTATTAACAGTCACAAAAATATTTTCGAGATATTTGCAATTTATAACAACAGAATCCCAAAGATATTTTCGAGATAATTGCAATTTATATTAATACAGTAGAACCCCAAAGATATCTTCGAGATAACTGCAATTTATATTAACAGAATCCCAAAGATATCTTCGAGATAACTGCAGTTTATATTATAGAATCCTAAAGATATTCTCGAGATAACTGCAATTTCTATTACAGAATCCAAGAGATATTTTCGAGATAACTGCAATTTCTATGAACAGAATCCCAAAGATATTTTCTATATAATTGCAATTTATATCAATAAAATCCAAAACATAGAGGCAATTTATATTAAACTAGTAGCCAATAAGTATTAACGTGTATTCATTTTCAAACGGAAAACTTAAATGAATGTCCTGTATCTTATATAAGAAATTATTCAGTCTTTAGCAATGAAATTTTACGTTAAAATAATTAGGGGTTTTCGCATAAATATAACTTTACTGATTACTTCCTCAAGTCATTACATGAAAAAAAAAATACTAGAGGCTTCAAGGACATATTGTGAACCACTGTAGCTCGCAACAGACGTAAAAGATCTGATAAAGGCTTCAATAATGACTTTTTTCCAACTTACATTCAACCCTCCAACTTCACCATGGATTTAGCTGGCATAAAAAATGTAATAAAAGACTTGTGTTTCGTCTGAAAATACATAAATAAAATAACCTCATTTTTTCCTGATAGCAATAAGACATGGAAATGAAATTGTAAAAATTATAAGATCAAAACAGAAGCTAGGAGTATGTCGAAAATAAATCGAACTGTATTAAAACCGTCGTACCCTACCACAAGAATGTGAAAGTATAAAAAAATTATAACAGTAAAAAGTCCTCATCAGTGCAAACCAAGACAACATAATCGCTGGAGATCAAGAAGCTAAAGAAAGCGGCGCATGCGCCTTCCTTTAGGTGACATGTTGTGACATCCTGCCTTCAGAGACTCCAGAGAAAACAATGGGCTGAAACTGAGAGGGGGAATACTTAAGAGAACTAAAACGACACAATGCACTGATACAGGAAAAAGGATAGTGTTTTAGTGAGGCAGTAACAAAAGGGTTAAACGAACCGCTGTTCAAGGAGGATGAAGGTCAGAAATGACGCTAAGGTTACAAACTAAGTAATATACGGGCTAAAGAACGCAATGATGATGATGTAGATAGATGGTGCGATCGAGGAGTATGAGATGGCGAAATAATGATACGAGCTGAAAGTAACAAATTACTTTCCCTTTCCAAATTCTTAAAATTATATTTAATAAGA
>NC_089777.1:36744036-36746536 GCF_040412425.1 Macrobrachium rosenbergii
CTTAGTAAATATATATATATATATATATATATATATATATATATATATATATATATATATATATATATATATATATATATATATATATACACACACACACACTAGACAAGTCAGAGTGCGTGTGCACAGACACATTCGAGGACCCGGCAAACTAATTCCAACAATAATAACAATCCATGAAATGAATTATCAATCATAGGAGACAGCAATTACCCTCGTAATAAATGCGAGCGACCAGAGAACTCAAATGACCTTAACATTATCATGCAAGAAAGGCTTCTCCTAGCCAAGCTCTGCAGCTCATCAGAAGGCCAATTGCAGCATGTCATAATTGCCTCGCAATTAGCGCATCACATTTGCCTGCGCTTCAAATGCTACGCAATGCCCTAGGTCGGTAAGTTTGTTAGCTACGGTAATTAAAAATCACAAGTGGATAATTATTGTCTAATTACGTTATACGAACAAGGTGAAGTGTTGTCAATAAGAGGCAGATCTGAAAAAGGAATTATGGAGATTTAATTCTTTTACATATAAATATTTCAGAAAAAATTTTCGAAATAAGGAAACTTTAAAGAAAAATAGATTTGCTGCTCAATTAGCGATATTGTTTCCGATAAAAGTTAAGTAATCAGGCGAGTTTTAGACAGAGCAAATCTGCTGATTTAATAAACTTATGAAGGAGTCTTCTGCTTCAGTATAAAAACCAATCAGAAGTTGGAAAAAATTCAATTGGTAAATAAATTAAGTTATGGATTTCTGATATCTCTAAAAGCTTACGGTTGTTCTGAAAACCTGAAGTCTGCCTACCAGCTGATTAATCTGAGATGACGTTTCAGGTAAACAGGTCAAAGTTGAAATTAGACAACAAGAGGAATCGTATCACAATATACCCAAAAACACTGAAACTTTACCGAACTTCCCCATCCGGCCACATCCCCCCCTCATCCCCCCACACAAGAAAAATGAAATGGCAAAAGACAAGAGATGATGATGACAGTACTCTTGACGACACTCCTAAGCGAGGGTTTCCCTTTGCTTTGAAGAGCCGAAAACCCAGAGGTGGCAACCAACAGCTTCATATGAAGATAACTGTCGAGTCTGCAATTAATACTGATAGACGGTATTACAAACCAACCATAAAATGTACCCAAAAGAACGAGTGGTACACATCCAGGCCAACGATACGAGTATTCCAAATGGGTGATAGTTGCAGATACTAGAATCATACCAACGAAGTATCTCGGATGAAAGGTATTGGCACAGCTTACGATACATTTTGAACCAGTCGTCATTCATGCACACGTAATATTCCGGATGGAATGTATTGGCACAGCTTATGACACATTTTGAATGACAAGTAATTCATGTTACTGATACAATTCGTAGGGTATATATTTACATGGCTTACGATACATTTTAAATGACCTGTAAATCCAATCAATAATATTGCGATGAAAGTTATTTAAACATAACGTTTATTTTCAGAAATAATTGCGGTCAACGATACAGTTTCCAACACAATAACAACAATAGATTTTGATGGAAACAGTAATTCCAGCAACGATATGTTTCATAAGCCGACGAGATATTGATGAAAGGGAGTAGGACAAGGTTTGGTCATACCCTTTTGCACCACCCGAGGGAAAACAGTACGCGGGCACCAGAAGAGTTGGAAGATCCAAACCAACTTGGATGACAACTTTAAAAGGGAACCAGGAGATGAATGAAGGTTTCTGGTGGAAACACACCGACATGAGAAGTGGAATTTCACAGAGGATTTTTGCTTTTTAAACAGAATGTGACTACTAAACATTGGATGTAATTTTGATGATAATATAACAGTAATCTACATATTGGTAAAACACATAACCAGCAAGAAGAAAAAAGAGAAAACGTGCAAGAGATCATGCTCAAAATGACTAATTACAACAGACACCATGAAGTGAACGGGGAAATAAACGAAGCGATAGAGTATTAGTGATACAAGAATAGTTGCAAAGAACGGAATGAACAAATACGTGTTCAATTCAAAAGATAAAAGAGAGAGAGAGAGAGAGAGAGAGAGAGAGAGAGAGAGAGAGAGAGAGAGAGAGAGGCGGGCAAAGGCAAAAGAAATAAGTAAATGAAATAATAGCAAACCAAGAAAACAAATTTAAACGAATGCATGAAATCTTACGAAGACATTATACGAATAGAAGCCATGGCACGCAAAAAGACACTCTAAACCAAAATAGTCTACTTAAATAAGCAAGCGGACGAAGTTAGAATAAAAAAGAATAATGTGGTAAAGGGAAATGAAAGGAAAAAAGGGAGATATTGGAAGTGAAAAGGGAACCAATGAACGAAGGAAATTGAAAGCGAGAGAATAAAGTTTAAGAAAAAGAGACCCAAAAGGGATCAACACAAAAGGTCACAGGAAACAGACCGAAAGAAAAGTGATCACCTATCTCTTGTGACAAGGGGAATTTAGAGGCACAGCGCACAGACGGACGGACGCACA
>NC_089777.1:36749036-36754036 GCF_040412425.1 Macrobrachium rosenbergii
AGGTTTCGCCAACGGCAATGAAGCCTTACTGACATATATTGAAGGTCCCTTTTAATACAGTTTCACGGGCCCTCTACACGCATACATAAATTTGTCCCATAAGTAAGTATATTTTGAGTAAAAAGAGAAATATATAAATAAGAGAGAGTGGGGATGGGGAAGAAGAGGAGGGAGAGGGAGATGGGGAGAGGAGGAGAATGGAAAGAGCCCATCCGTAGCCAAACTCTAATTTAGCGGGACATTATCTCCACTGACAACCTTAATGGAGTCTCGGCTCCTCCCAAATTGCCTCTTCTCCTCACAGGTGTGACAAGAAAGGAGATAAAGTGGGGATGGAATGACCACCGGACGAAAAACATTGGCTTGGAGAGTGATTTCAACGAAAGAATTAATCACGCTTCAATAAAAAAATAATTTTAAACATATGGCATCCATTATTATTATTATTATTATTATTATTATTATTATTATTGTTATTATTATTATTATCATTGTTGTTGTTGTATGATATAAACCAAAATCATATACAGTGTATTGTTTCCAAATACAAATATATATAATACTATTAATTCGCATAGTTGTGGATTTTTATTATACAGCAGTTTAATTTAATGACGACATTGTGAATTTTCTCTCATTTTTATTATTACTATTAATGGGCAAGCATGTCAAGCGTCCAGATCCAACAGGAAGGAATGCCCATAAGTTAAACAGTAAGAAACTAATTGCCACGGACGTTTATACTTACACAATAATACCTGTCCAGGCCCGGATGAAAGACAAGGATTGAACACCGCGTTACTAACACTTGCAACAAACTTTAGTGGTCTAGTACAGGCGATAACATTTCACTATCAATCTCAAAATGTAAATTCTATTTGTATTGAAGTTAGTACGAAGAGGATTGTAACTGTGTGATAATTGTTTTTCTGTGATCAAACACCACAACTACTGCATTTCACTCAAGTAATCTCGAATTTTCCGTCCAGAAATCTGGATAAGTTATTAATACCAAATTCTTGTAGATTTTAAAAACAGCAGCATGAGAAATAGAAACGGACCACCTAACCTCTACAATGCTTATAAATAATTCCATTTGGTTGCTCTCTAAGAAAAACATTAACATATAACAATTTTAATTCAATTTTTTGACCGTGTCCTTTCTCCTTATACAGTAAATGTTCAACTCATATCCTTAGTTCATTTGAGCCTTGGCTAAATAAAGAGTGCTGAATGCCCATCCCATCCGCCTCTACTATATTAAAAAAAAAAAATAATGCTGTCGACCGAATGAAATTTCACAGATTGGAGGATTTCGGACAAAGGTTAAACGAAAGCGTATTTTCAATAACATCACCAGTAAGAGCACAATAGGCGTCGGAGCAAACAGAGAACAACTAAAAGCAACGTTCACAATCAAAGACCAGGTAAATAAATCAAGGAAACGGTCAACAATAAGAGCGTGGAACCGGTCGTAAAGGTGTCCACTGAAAACAAAGGGTCGCTCAAAAAAAAACTATAAACGTATAACAAGATGACCAGAGTTAAAAAGTACAAAGTCACGCACACATACACATCTCATCACAACACACACACGGACACACAAGCGCGCGCGGAGAGAGAGAGAGAGAGAGAGAGAGAGAGAGAGAGAGAGAGAGAGAGAGAGAATCATCCAAAACGGCCACAAGAGAAACCTTCCGCAACCAAGGGTGCTGTGCCGTGGCATTTGGAAACCGTCGGTGTTTTATACGGTAGAATATTTCATTTGTAAATGGGCTTCCCCCATTGTTAGAGGGGGAAAAGTGGCTCCAGAAATGAGAGACACTGATCAAAAAAAGTCACCAAGAAAAAACGGACAAAATAAATCCCGATAAAAATCGACTTTGATATTCGTATTGACAGATTTATTAAGGGACTACGGCGTGTTGACCGATTCTCAGTGGCCCACGTTGGCCAATGGCTCAGAGCCACGGATAGTCGTTGGATTATGGCCACTGCTGGCCAGCGGCTCATGGTTTGCCCTAAAAAAAGAAGGGGGGGGGGGAGTTATTCAAGTCTTTGGTAAATAGGGTGACTCCTCTTCAAACGTTTACTTCGAGTCTCAACATGATGGGATGAGGAGTTTTTAAGAACGTCGATGTCTACTGATACATCATTTCCACGCACAGGAAAAATTCTTTCCATTCAATTTTTCCTTGATTTGTGATGAGGCGATTACCAAGTGATATGACACGGAGAAACCCAATACGATATGAACAATGTAACAATGAAACAATGAAAAATGTAATGAGACATACCCTGAGATACGAAAAGGGGAATTAATGAGAAAACAACGCTATCGCTATGATATGAAAACTAAAAACTGAGACATTCATACGGCCGCTATCTTGATACAAAAGATAAACCACCATAAGATATGAAAGCCGTAATTACACTGATATATTCAAAGCAGAATCTTGACGAAATATGAAAACAGAAATTACCACGACATAAAAAAAATGAAAACCCACCAGATTTCAGGAAATTTTTCAAATTCGTTATTAATGTGAAATTTTTGATAGTCGATTATTATTAAAATATTTATATTGTCATCAGTAAAATGTACTGTAATTATCAAAACACGATACATGAAGTAATTTGCACAGGATAAAAACAGTGCCACTCTCACGCTTGAAAACTAACAAAGGTAAATAACGTTATAAAAATAGATGCAAAACATAGTTTTCTTTACATTTTAACGAGAGACGCCCTTTTTTCCATAAAACAATTCCAACAGAAAAATGGAATTAAGATTATATATATATATATATATATATATATATATATATATATATATATATATATATATATATATATATATAGAGAGAGAGAGAGAGAGAGAGAGAGAGAGAGAGAGAGAGAGAGAGATACTTAAGGCGTAATGTTCACGGGTGGGTACTTAAGTATAATACATACACGTGTATGATTATGTTTATGTGTGTACGTGTGTATGTATGTGTGATATATATATATATATATATATATATATATATATATATATATATATATATATATATTATATATATATATATATATATATATATATATATATATATATACATATATATGTACATATATATATGTTTGTGTTCATGTGTGGGTACTTAAGTACAATACATACACGTGTATGTATATGTAAAATTACGACTTATATATCCCCTCCCCACTCACTCCTCCCCCCCACTTCCCTCTCTCTCTCACCCATCTAATCAAGCCGAAAGCAGCGACTCTTCCAAATGACGACGAGCGAAATATTAATCTAAACACACCACTTGAGTCCGTCGGTTCTCTCAAACAAGATTAAACACTTGAGCCAGAATTCCATAAGAAGTGATATGTTGACATTCAGTTAGTGGAGGAACACGAGAAAGAGAGAAGAGGGCGTGGTGGGGTGCGGGGTGAGGAGCAGTGAGACGAGTGGTGCGGGGATGAGGCAGGAGTGGTTGGAGAAAGGATGTGAGAGGGCTGAGTGATGGGGGATGAACAGTGATGGCGGTGAGAGGGAGAAGTGATGGGAGTGAGAGGGAGTGATGAGGGTAACAGGGAAGAGTGTGAGGGAGAGAGATGGGACTGCTGTTGGTGAAATGCGTGATGGGGGTGATAAACAGGGGTGATGGGAGAGAAAATGAGGAGTGATGGGAGTGACAGGGAGGAATGATGTGGGGAAAAGGATGAGACTGAGGGTAAAGAGGAGTAGCGATGAAAATAGGCAAAAGTAATGGAAGTGAGAAGACAGTAGTGACAGCTGAAGATTGTATGAGAACGTAGAGTATCTACGATGACAGGACTACGGAGGGGAGTATTCGGAATGTGGAGTATTGGGGATGAGAAAGGGAGGATTGGTGGGGATAACGGCAAACGGTAGAAAAAATACAAAAGAAAACACTTCGAATATTAAGAGAGACGTTTAATACTAAGACAAAAGACTACTAAAACAACGTAAATAACTCATATTTCAAGAACTGAGGTTACTAACATTATAAGAAAATAAACTACACTAAAGAGAAAATACTATTACAATAAAACACTAGTAAAACTAAACAACAAAAATAATGAAGAAAAATGACACCATCACTAAGAGAGAGTACGACCTATATAAAGAAACACAGATATCAACAAAAATCAAGCCCAGAAAAACACATAAACAAATTAGAACTAAAACAAACGGTGGAAAATGCAAGATGCCACACGCCACACTAAATACTAAAAACAAATGCAGACCGGAGAGAAGACAATGCTGGCTAACTGGCAGGATTTCGGGTCGCGTTTAAAGTAATGGAAGGAGAGAGAGAGAGAGAGAGAGAGAGAGAGAGAGAGAGAGAGAGAGAGAGAGAGAGAGAGAGAGAGAGAATTTGCATAATGAGCCCATTCAGACTGCAACTGCGACTCCTGAAATATACAACCCAAAGATAAGTATAATCGCAAAGGGAAGAGAGAAAAAAAACTGGCATATGTTTCGCTCAACAAACAACTTAAGAAGGTTTGCCTGAAAATTGCTGAAGTCTCTGTTTTCGAAAACAAAATGCGATTTCCATTTTTTCTTCATGCATCTACATTTTCTTCTATCGTTTCTTCGTATTTTTTTTCTTCATTTTCTTTATTCCAGTTACTGTAATTTCGACTTCCTCCTCAGTTATTATTTCAGCGTTCATTTGTTCAAATTAATCTCAGTTTTCTTCATCAAGCTCTTGTCATTTTTATCGCCTATTTTTCTCTTTTCCCCAAAAGCTGGCTTTGCAAGTAATAAATATTAGCTCAACCTGAATAATATTAATAACAGAATTTAGAATGTTGGTCTTCAATCTTTGAAGCTTTACAATTATAGTACTTCCCTGCGCTCTTAGAGAGAGAGAGAGAGAGAGAGAGAGAGAGAGAGAGAGAGAGAGAGAGAGATTTTAACATTGCCCTTATCATGTTGATGATCAAAGATTACGAAAACCTTTTATGTACTTTTTTTTCTC
>NC_089777.1:36759036-36761536 GCF_040412425.1 Macrobrachium rosenbergii
GAGAGCATTATTCTATAGAAGCCGGATTATCATGTAAATGGCTTTTCCGGCTTATTCTAAAACCGTGTACATAACAACAACAACAAATAATAATAATAATAATAATAATAATAATAATAATAATAATAATAATACGTAGCGTGTCCCATGTTATAACCTCCCACGTCTCTGGCCCATTTTCTTCCCATTCTCTCTCATTCGTCCTTTCCCCATATTCTCTTCCCTCTTTTGGCAGCCGCGTTTCCTTCCTATCTCTTTTCCGGTACTAATCTTTCCCCTCTTTTCCCTCGATTGCGATTCCTCTACTTCACGTCCCGTCCTCTCTTCTCGCCCTTCAGTCTCTCGCATACGCTTCCTTCTTAGCCGTGCTACTCTGCATCACTGATTATCTCCCCCTTTACATCCAATTATTTCGCCTTCTCCTCGGTCCCCTTACTTATTTATCTAGCGACTCTCAGGCAAGACCAGCTCATCTCCTGCATTATATTTCATTAACGGACTGCGCTCCCTTGATGTCTCTCGTTTTATCCTTCGTTATCCTTCGCCGCTTTACACAATTAATGGCGCTTCCCCTTCGTGTGATCTTCCGCTACTGCGAAATTTCAGCAAAATAAGATACTAAAAAGCATAGAGAATTTAGGCCAAAGGCCAAGCGCTGGGACCTGTGAGGTCATTCAGTGCCGAAACGGAAACTGACAGTAAAAAAGTTTGAAAGGTGAAACAGGACTATGAATAAATTGTTAGGAGAGGATGGAAAGTAAGATGGAAGAGAGAATATGCACAGAGGTACAGTAAAAGTTAT
The DNA here is from genome assembly GCF_040412425.1 of Macrobrachium rosenbergii. Taxonomy (NCBI): domain Eukaryota; kingdom Metazoa; phylum Arthropoda; class Malacostraca; order Decapoda; family Palaemonidae; genus Macrobrachium; species Macrobrachium rosenbergii. The sequence continues at coordinate 36,759,839 of NC_089777.1, forward strand.
GAAATGGATTGCAGCTAGGGGCCGAAGGGACGCAGCAAAGAACCTTAAGTAATGCCTACAGTGCACAGCATGAGGTGCACTGAGGGCGCTACCCCCTGCGGAGACGCTACTAACAAGAAATGATTAAGTCCGAGGACTGTAAATGAATACAAAATAAACGTACGACAGCGCGTAGGTGGAGCCCAGGACCAACTCTTCCTGCAGGGAAAGCTCGAGACCAGCTGTGATTGATCCGTTCGCGCGTCAGATTACCAATCAAAAGCCGGCTTCTGGCTGTCGAGAACTTCGCCATTGCTCTATGAGCAACACCGGGCTGGTAAACGGAGGGTTATACACATGGCGGGGACTAAGACAATGAAATGCCACTTTAAGGTCACACACGACTTCCTTGGATTTACCAAAGTCGTGCATGTCTCGTGATGCCACTTACACTTTTCAAGATATTGTTAAGCGGCATTTCTTAAGCTGTTTGTAAACGCACTAATAGAATTAAGTACCTATTTGTCCTATCTAATATGTTTGTTTTCCGAAAATTTCCATACAGCAAATACAAACATAAATACATACATAAACACATACTAAATAACATGCTAAAGATATTGGAAGTTGGGCACAAGTAACGATGGGTCGACGAAAGGAAAAAACTAAACACTTTTTTTATGTAAAAATTAATGTCTGACGAGCATGTACACATTCAAACATAAAATTTATCAACTCAAATGTACAACATACGGCATAAGCACCCATCTTAACAAACAAGATACCTTTATTAACCAGTTTCAATGTGCAACATACGTATATCCATAAAATAGTTGTCACTAATTTTACACATAACATTTTCATACTTTCAAATATTGAGACAAAAAATTATTAACGAAATATCTTTTTTTCCTAGGGATTAAGTAACGTCTAAAGCGAATCATATACACCCCAGCTGAGCATTCGAACTATTGCCTTTAGGGGTTGATATATAGTTGACAGTGCTCTTAATGAACTCTACTCTCAAGAGAGATACGAACTGACTTCGACTTTGTTATGGATATTCCCCTCGAATTCAGGTTCTTACCTGGAATCCAAATTAACTCATCTCCACCAAGATACCTCATACATATATATGTGCATGTTGTACACTGAAATGGTTATGTATGCCTGCAGATATATTTTACATAAAGTTACATGATAGTGTCCATATGTACAATACAATGAAGCAGGGGTGTGAACTATGTACATGTACGAGCATCTAAAAAGAAAAAGATGTTATGAATGAGATCAGTATGTATGTATGTGTATATATATATATATACTGTATATATATATAATATATTTTAAATTTCAACTATATATATATATAAATATTTTTTAAATAACTATAACCCTTCTTCGATATACAGTATATATGCATACTATCATCTATTTTTATGTACAACATAATAAATACCGCTTTGTCTATGGACAGGTAATATACATTGCTTACATACACACCCATTTCACTGTACAACATGATTTCCATAAATGCACACACATTTAATGGTAGAGCATACGTACTTACCTACATGTCCTCTCCAATGTATAACAGGCCACCATAAATCAATTCCAAATAAGACACTGATAAAATGTACCACAATCCAAAGACTGTAATTTCGGCATTGCCCTCATCCTCCGTGACCTTTTTCTACCCGATTTAAATATGATACCCCT
>NC_089777.1:36764036-36771536 GCF_040412425.1 Macrobrachium rosenbergii
ACATAATGCACACACACACACACACACACACACACACACACACACACATATATATATATATATATATATATATATATATATATATATATATATATATATATATATATATAACGTTCTGAAGAAAGAAGAAAATTGTTGCTAAACCATTTAACCTAATATATATATATATATATATATATATATATATATATATATATATATATATATATATATATATATATATATATATATATATATATTATACATAAATGCATGTATGTATATACATACTGTATGTATATTCGTATATATGCGTGTATATGTATAAACATATACTGTAGAATTTAAAAATGATTTTCAATCAATTCTCATCCCATATAGAGACCTGCAGCACAAATGCGTCACACCCCCAAAAGACCTAATATCTCTCTCTCTCTCTCTCTCTCTCTCTCTCTCTCTCTCTCTCTCTCTCTCTCTCTCTCTCTCTCTCTGTTAATGTTATCAATTTGGATGGTCTTCCTTTGTATTTCGTTTGCCCTATTTCATATGAAGAATCTAAAATAAATTTGAGAAAGTCTGCGTGTGTCTATATGGCCAGCTTCTCTTCACACACGGCTGCGCCAAGCCATCTGCAGATAGGTCGTCAATTGCAATCACGCACAGGGAATTTAATGTGATGCATTTCAGTTCGCCGCATTGTCGCCTTATGCGCCAAAATTTTCCAAATCTCGGAACTAAAAGTCCCTGAAATAGGGAGATCCGTAACCGTAGACTTCCATATTTCTATTATTAATCTATCATTATAGCTTACACATACAAAAACTTGATATTTTTGTTTCTATCGTGTATCCGTACCGCTGGCCGTTTTCAAGAAGATTTTTAGAAACTTTTTGTAAAGTTCACAAGAATCAAAATATACCACTTATATTCAAAACCATTATCAAACAATTTAAAGCAGCTTTCACTTTCTTTAAATCCTATATCCTTATTTATAATGAAATTATTTTTAAAGTTCGCGTGACACAAAATACACGACAAAATGTTCAAAATTATTATCAACATCAATAAAAGAGTTTTCACTTTCTCTTTCTCCTAAATTCTTATTTACTGTGAGTGCGTAAAATACTATTCACAATGAGTATATTTCTATCTTAATGCGCCAGATAGCAGACTAAGCATTTCATATCTCACGAGGAGTACGATAACATTTTATTTCATGAGTTTGCCCTTTTTGGGAAATGCACATCATCATCATCATCATCATAATTAATTAATAAACGTCAGAGGATTTTGAAACATGTCGACGGTACCTACAATACCCAGACTACGATTTCTGATTGAGCTTGTAATAAAAGACTTCCAATATTTCACTGAAATGAATACATCATCGCTGAGCCTCAGCGAATCATAAGGAGGATAATCATAATAAATTCATAATAATACAGCCATCCTTTTTAATAATAATAATAATAATAACAGTAATAATAATTGTATGACCCATAATCATAGGAACACTAGGCACGATCCCAAGATCCCTGAAAAGAAATCTGGATAAACTAGATGCCGAAGTAGCTCCAAGACTCATGCAGAAAAGTGTGCTACTAGAAACAGCGCACATAGTGAGAAAAGTGATGGACTCCTAAGGAGGCAGGATGCAACCCGGAAACCCCACACTATAAAAACCACCCAGTCGAACAGGATGACTGTGATAGACAAAAAAAAATAAATACATAAATAAATAGAAAAAATAATGATAATAATAATAACAAAAAGAAACATTATGAACGACGTTACAAACCCGCAATCTGGCAAAGTTCACAGAGTATCGCAAGTCCACAAAGTATAAAAGTTTTCACAAAGTACATGGACCCAAAATGATGCATAATTAGTCCTGCCCCCTCATCCACCGTTCCGAGGCTGGAATGGAATGCGTTAATTAACCGAATCTCTCTCTCCCTCTAACTTTCCGTAATTTTCGGGGGAGAAAATTGATGTCTGAATTACTTCCAGGACGAGCAAAAATACACACAAAAAGATTCCGTTATTACTGGAACCGAGAATCTTTAATTAAAGGCTGTGTAAGAAATTATGTTAACATGCACAGTAAGTTCAGTGAAAGTCACTGAAAATCGTCATTGAAGACTAAGCATAAATACGTTAATACGCATAAAATATCGCGTTAATATTAGCGTTGGTATTAGCCTTAAGAATCTTTAATTCATAATTAGGTATAAACATGTAAAAATTTTTTTAATTCTCGTTCATATCTGACGTCTTGCAACCCTTACATATATAAAATATTGAATTATTACCGGTCTTGAGAATCTTGTATTTATAGTTACGTAAAAATTATGTACTTATGGACAAGAATGCCAGTACTGCGAATCTCAATGATTTCAAGGCAAAGTAAAAATAAAGAACAGACACAGTGTTAAATCACTTCAAAGTTATACAAAAAAAATATGCAAAACATCAAAATAGCAGCAGCCTTGAATATTTATTGCTTTACACAAAAGATTACGTTAACACTGGCCCTGAGAACCCGAACTACCTCAATGACATAAATATACACTCAAGACTTCCTAGTTACAGATAATTACAAGGCTTGCGAATCTCAATTTACTTAGGTTAATGTAAAAATACAAACAAAAACTAATAACAAGTCTTTTAATTTCAAATTTTAAAAACCTTAATGAAGACAAGCAATAAAATTCTTAATTTAATGTGTAATAAAATCAATAAGATGAATCAACGAATCTACTGCGATGCATTACGATATAATAAAAGGATAAAATGGTAAAATGAGTAATTCTTAAATTCATCTTCAATAACATTAATGCACCTAGATCAAAACAAACAAGATATTATACACGTGCAGAGTTACCCCCAATCCCAAAATAAAAGAACACACAGACACAAATATAACTCTCGCATTTCTTGAAGATAATTACAAATAATTACAAACCACAATCTAATTCGCACTTTCCAAATGTTGATACACAACGCCCCACCACACCCACATTATCTCCCCCCCCCTCAACATTAGATAGTATCCAGAAACATCCCATCATAAATTGTCCAGTTAATCTTAATGACCAGTTAATTAAAGCCTTTATGCTTCATAACGCCAAGGCAGTGGAACACTGGCGGAGGAGGCAAGAGGCAATGTGGGGAGAGGGAGAGAAGGAAAGGGTAGGAAACAAATAAAAATGACGGAAGTGTAGGAAAAGAAGGAAGGATGTGGTGTGTGATATGAGGGAGGAGGAGGAGGAAAATGAGAAAGGAGGGGGGAAGAGAAAATGAGTACAAAGATAATGGAAACGCAAGAAGACTGAGGGAGAAGGGGAGGGAGGTGAAGAGATGAGCAAAAGGGAAGATGAGGAGGGAAAGTAGAGAAGGGAAGATAAGGAGACAGAAGACGGGGAGTGGAGGAAGAAGAAGAGGGAACAGCCATATCATCTTTCGTTATTAAGAAAAGCCAACTTTGCCCAAACTCATTTTGGAACGAAACTGTAGATAACGACGCCGTAAAAACTGCAGGAAGATGCGACGAGAAGTGCCCCGGATAACAGGTGAAGATATTCATGGAAAAACTTTGAGGAGGCATCACTGCCTCGAAAACTATTGCTTAAATTCCCTATTTATCTCTTTCATGAATCCTTTATTACTCGTAATGAGCACATATCCAATAGAGAGGTCAAAAGTCATAAACTTCCTTCCAAAGGACGATTGCTCGCATGGAAAAAAAATGAAAGTTTAGGAAAAGTAGTACTGCGCTCAAAAAGGTACTAACTGAAGCTGAAGTCTATTTCGCTCGATTCGAATAATAAACAATATCATAAAATCATAAGAAATAAGAAGGCACATCACGTTCACTAGTGGTAATTAATGCTTTTCGTTCCAGCACTGAGATACAAACTCAATACATCCATTTTAAACCGAAGACGAGACGAAAGTAACCCTCAAAAGAGCATTCCATACAGGATACAGCTGACGCCCATGGTTGTTTCAATAGCGAAAATTATCATAAAAAAAAGAGAACCTTTGACGGCATATAATATACCTATACCTAACCTTATGCTAAGTACGTTAGAATAAACTGATTTTTTACATCACTGACGCGGACATCATAAGATGATGTTTTACGAAATTACAAACAATATGGCATAAGTCATCAATAGCACTCATCTCATTAACACAGAGAATTAAATTAATTTCAAAAATTACGATGGAGCTATGATACCACACACATACAGTACACATATATATATTATCTATCTATATATATATATATATCTATCTATCTATATATATATATATAATATATATATATTTTATATATTTTACAGCTACAAGGCATCAGGATTATCATCGAAAATTGTAGGAGGCCTCAGGATGAATAAGCTTAAAATAAGAAAAGACTTCTGGAAACTTTTCCCATTTCTCGCCTATAAAAATGGTATAAGAAGGAAAACTGGTCAACATACCAAGTTCCCCAGAGGGTTCATAAAAAGAAAGTAATACGTTTTTTATGATAGCAGAAGAATCCTTTCGAGTTTCGAAAGAATCCAAAGGTAAAGTATTGTGGCAGGAAATTTTCTTCTTAATTTACTTCTCTCGTGGGGTGATCGTACCGTTTGGAGTTAATCTCTCTCTCTCTCTCTCTCTCTCTCTCTCTCTCTCTCTCTCTCTCTCTCTCTCTCTCTCTCTCTCTCAAACAGACACACACATATTATGCATACACACACAGGTCATTCGGGCTATGAAATCTGATGGATGTGATCAGTAGATTCTGTGTGTGTGTGTGTGTTGTTCTTAAACTTTACTGCGCCTCTCGCCCCCCTCTCTCTCACAGGGACCGGCCAATGAAGAATAAGAGGAATTTATTTCTGGTGATAGAAATTCATTTCTCGTTATAATGTGGTTCGGATTCCACAATAAGCTGTAGGTGCCGTTGCTAGGTAACCAATTGGTTCTTAGCCACGTAAAATAAGTCTAATCCCTCGGGCCAGCCCTAGGAGAGCTGTTAATCAGCTCAGTGGTCTGGTTAAACTAAGATATACTTAACTTTTTCTCTCTCACAGGAAAAACAAAAATACTTAAAGAACAGGTGAATCATGGCCTATCCTATGTAATATCAACACGATATGCTAAATTACACATACTTCATAACAATATTTCCGCATAGTCACACTCCTTTTTTGATGACTTACTGGCAATTTTCAGTGTGCTCATCCTTAATAGACTGAAAAAAGAAATTGTGAAAATGCTTACACATGAAAAAACTTATTTTAGAAAAGGCAGAAGTTTCCCAGATCAATACTATGACACATTATGCATCAAAATGCGTAATATAAAACCCCCTTCTGGGGATTGAAAAACCCATTCTGGCTTTTCTAGATTATGAAAGTTGATTGTCAAAGTTCATGCTGGTGGAGTCTTGTCAAGAATTAGTAGCAAATAAATTGATACTACATGGGAATGTTGTGTTACCTTTGCTGTTTGCCCCTCTCATGGGTTTTATAAAGAATAAGTGGTTTGAGATAGAATAGAAGATTTAGACTGATGTAACGTTGGAAACTTGTCCACTCAGAATGCTTAAGAGATGCCATTTTAATAGACAAAATGCCACAAGATTTCCGAAGCTTGCTTAACAGAATGCCTCAAGTAATAAGAGAGATAGGGCTAAAAATGCCTAATATATCTAGAGGGATAGGGTTCAAACCCAAGGAAAATAGAAATGCGAGAAGAGTTTGCACATGTGAATCAAATAACACTATATGGAGAACGCATAAATGGAGTTCAGTCCCTCAGAAACGTAGGAAAACCATACCAACACAAGTTCTCTTGAGATGGAATTCTTGTGACAGACTAAAAAGAGGCAAATCACGCAATGGGCAAACTGACTAAATTTAGACATTTAACTGACACGTGAGGGAGAATATTAGGATTCAAATGGCAGGACAGAGTGAGAAATGACACCTTTAGGTTTATTACGGAAGTTCTATATGCAGACGAGACAATGATGAATAGGAAGTGGAGATGGCTTGGACACATCCTTCGCACCTCCCCAGGGAGGACAGTACGCAATGGTGTCTCCTGGGCTCCTCTGGGCACAGGAAGACTTGGAGGACCCAGACCTACTGGGATGAGAAATATGAGAAAGGAGCCTGGCAACTAGAGGGCACTTGTGGCAGTGAAAGCACGTGAAAGACATGCGAGGTGGAATTTTACCAAGACTGTGTTATAGACTACGATGGTGAATTTTCTATTTAATTTCCTCAAGTTCATCTCTTTTTTCCATTTCGATGAGGACGTCACAAAGAAATTGCTTTTTCTGCTGGAATTGTGATTTCAATATAAAGTTTTTCTTCAATTCTGATCATCATCGGTAAGACAGAATAAAACCAGTTGTCAGACTAAATTAAGGCAGGCCAAATAGCCTATACATAGAAGGAGACAAAAATAAAAAAACACCAGCCCGTTTTTAAAAGGGAACGTAGACCACTTAAACTCGAAATCTCAAATGACGTCATATATTGTTTTTCTTTGCTAGATTGTTAAGCAATAATGGACACATGCCCATATTTTCTCCGTTAAAAGCAGACGAAACGTTTTGCAGACGAATAAAATTAATATAAATGTTACCTTTACCTGCTTCTATTTCCCAACTTTCAGAATAAACGATTAATTAATATAACATTCAATTAATTTAATTTTTTACTTGTAAGACTGACGTTTTTTCAAAATAAACCTCCCTTGATATAGCTGAAGTGTGAGAAGCATTGAATATTGTACAAATACTTATACAGTTTTTTCCTGCTGAAATAAAACGAAAATATTGAAAAACACTAATTCATTTCCATCCACACCACCAGCATCTCTCTCTCTCTCTCTCTCTCTCTCTCTCTCTCTCTCTCTCTCTCTCTCTCTCTATTTAGAATTCAGTTCACGAAAAGTGGCTGAGTGAGAGCTGCTCCACCCCGCCTAGGAAACGATAGACATTTCCACTCAATGCCGCACAGCATTTGGCCCCGCCACTTCAGGAGAACCCCATGACCTCGGAAAACCTAAGACCACGTGGTAAGAGAAGTCAAGAATACTCATGGATACAAAGAGTAAACACGAAGACTGAAGCCTTCTGTCCGCAGAGAGCCTCCTCCAAGTCTCCATGAATACGCGTATAAGGCAAACCTGCGATGACTACATGGAGAAATGAATGATGCAAAATAAATAAAAACGACGATTATTTATTATGTATTAATTCTTGCTTATAGTCCATAATGGAAGTACAAAATCGGTGCTACTTAATATCTTTCACTGTCTACTCTGCAAAAACCTAAGAATTCTTGTTTCGTTCTGTAAAACCAAGAATTCTACTTCTCTACCTTGCACGTTCGAGAGTCCCTTACATGTTTCCGTGTTTCTACTCTCTACCAACACCGAAAGACCTAACCCAGAAATACCACCAAAATAAAAGTTGTATAAGTACGTACTATGTATGTATGTATCTATCTATGT
>NC_089777.1:36774036-36776536 GCF_040412425.1 Macrobrachium rosenbergii
AGTTCAACAACAGTGCAACAAAATGTTAACACTTGCGCTAGTAACGCCACCTACATTGAGGATAGAAAGATAAACATACATCAACCCAATTAACTATAACTTACAGTAACCACTGGGTAATAAAGCCACAAGGGATTCGTACCGATTTAATTGGAGCATAAATGAAAGAGGGCGAACTTTAATTAAAGATAAAAATAACAGACGGAGAAACAAACGAGAGAATTACCCTCCACTCTAAAATATAACATATATATATATATATATATATATATATATATATATATATATATATATATATATATATATATATATATATATATATATATATAATATATATATATATATATATATATATATATATATATATATATATATATATATATATATGAATGTGGCAGTAGATTTAGTATGTATACTGTAGATGTATGTAGCCTGTGTGTGTGTGTGTGTGTGTGTGTGTGTGTGTGTGTGTGTGTGTGTGTGTGTGTGTGTGTGTGTAGATATAATGGCGACCCACCCCCGTCCCTCCCTCTTTCTCATTTCCTGACCTTCGCGAGGGCCGTTATTCAACTGCTCGATTTCTATGAAGCGAATCTTTCGAAGTCGTCGAGGCAGTGACGGAAAACACCTTCATCATTCACCAGTCTCCCTTGCAATGCTAAAGGAAAAGCTGACAATTTATCACTAAGCCTTTATTATTATTATTATTCCTAGACTGTCAGAGGGCTCGTCCGAAGTGTTTGTACTTAAAAGACGGTGACTACTGGAGCTACGTAGGGTTAAGTTGGACAGCTAAGTAAAAACAAAACAGAGGAAATGGATGAAAATCAAAAGGCAAGAAGTTTCTGAGGCCAAAGGACGTTAAATGAAATCTTTAAAAGCGTCTGCATTGAGCCTTCGTGGCTCACGACAGGCGGGAAGGTGTAGATGGTACAAATTTGCCTATGTGGCAAAAAATAGACTTCCCCCAAGGGATGTATCAATCAATTTATGCATATTGAATATGGAGAACGTTCAGCCATTATTTTGAGTGGGTTACGTTCTTCATAGAATTTTGTGTTTGATGGGTCCTCTTCACTCTGAGTAAAAGCACTATCACCACTATTATCAATTACTACTTCTGTAATTGTTCCGGTGAATAATATTAACAATCTTAACTACTATTACTATTATCATTACTGCAGCTGTAGTTAATGTTACGGATATTGGTTGCTCCTTTAAATCCTGTAATTTCCTACCTTGACCTCCTTTGCCATAGTCCTTCAAATTACCTGTAAATAAGAAAAGTAAGCATTAGTATATGCGGACATACGTATTCGGTTTTTGCCATTTCTCTTTCACAGCTTATTATCTGTCTATATTTGCATTAAAAACACAACACTAAATCAATAAATATCCTGACACCCCTCTCTCTCTCTCTCTCTCTCTCTCTCTCTCACACACACACACACACACACACACACACACACACACACACACACATATATATATATATATATATATATATATATATATATATATATATATATATATATATATATATATATAAAATGAATGTGTCAGTGCGTGTGTGTATTTACGTGTTACGTTGTATGTAAATCTATGTGAACAAAATTATATAAATACGATAAAAACTAAAGCATAAAGAATTAAAAAATATCAACACATTAATTATGCGAACTTATGCAAAATCTAATTTTCGAATAACTCCTGTCACTCTGGGTAAAAGCAAATCAAAAAACATTTCAGTGGGATCCTTTTCTATCCCGAAATCAACGCTAACTGTAATGACTAAATTCCATCAGAAACAAAGTGTGGAATTCTTTGTGCTCTGTATTTTCTTTATTTTCTAAAAGGATTGAGCTTGTTTTGAGCACACATGCCCATCTCAGTCTCTTTACAAAAAAAAAAAAAAAAATTATTTGGTCGCAAAGACCATCAAGATAACAGAAAGAAAAAACTAGAAATGGTCCACGGATGCAGAGGGAGGAGTCCAGTGCGCCATAATTACATTTACACGTAAAATGTACCTAAAATTAATGGATATTATGCCATAAACTGTTTAAACAATTTCTTTTCTCTTTACCATCAATCCTGAGAGCTCTTCAGGCCTCATAATGAACAAGGAACTAATGATATGTGAGCACATGAACATCCTAACACCACTTTCAAATTACGGGAGAAAATTACATCTGGTAATCATTAAAATTCCCAAAACACTACCACTATACGCCATCGTAACGCTCAGCAAAAAATTTACTTTTATTCCAATTTAAGCATACCTACTGCACTGAAGACCAGTGAAATGTAATAACCTTTAAAGTTACTGACAAATGACTCCAAAAAGCACCAAATGCCACTTTAAAAGTGAGTGAAATATAAGTGAGTGAAATCAAGTCTTATCTTATTACAAGCGAAGGAATACAGTATATAGGGGAACATATAAGGGGGAATATATAATATATATATATATATATATATATATATATATATATATATA
>NC_089777.1:36781536-36794036 GCF_040412425.1 Macrobrachium rosenbergii
AATGATGATGAAGGTGATAAAAAGAAAAATCCCCTGGGATACAGTGCTGGCGAAAAGAGAAGGGAAAAAAGACGAAGGAAAAAAGAGGGTATCAAAGTGAGAAGAGGGATATACGAAGGAAGGAAGGAGGCCAAAAGAAATAGAGGGAAAAAGTGCTATCAAAGCTGCAAGGGGAGAAAAATACGAGGGTGGAAAAACCGTGATCAAAGAAGGGAAGACAGATAAGGTGGTAAAAGTTTGCACACACCTCCAGAAAGAACAGAAAAATATTTTACGAAACATCAACACTTTGATATGAGAGAGAGAGAGAGAGGGGGAGGATAGCAGGCACTCTATTAGCAGTATAGTTCTCCCGAATGTGAACACTGGCTCACATATAAGAAGGCACAAGACACAGACACACACACAGCGGTGTGCACCACATAGTACCTCAATCCTAATACACAAACACGACGAGAGAGAGAGAGAGAGAGAGAGAGAGAGAGAGAGTTACTGCTTGGTTTATATCACTATTTGTGATTTTAAATATGGACTCGTGATATTTACAAGAAAATAAAACAAACAAACAAAAATTTGCACAAAATCAACCCTTCAAGGTATTTGCAAAACAATGGACAATAAAATCAGATTGGTTTCAAGGAACAAAAATATCACTCCAATATATCTGAGTATATGCTTACACGCGCTATGTATGAAATTGCTAGCCTCTTAACTTTTTTCAAACCTAACTGCGACCACCAGTCAGTTAACCCAGATACGTAACTCACTGTTTAGGTCAACATACGAGCGCAAGATTTTTCGGGTACCTGGTCCAAACCGTTTATAATCCGTGGGACTGATTCTAGTCTCTCACTTTGTGAAAGGAGATTGGAATAAATATCATTATAACTCATCATTATTGCCTCCAACGCTGAGTGGAGCAAGGGGCCGCTATGAAATCGGGCACTCAAGTCTTTCCTGTACTTTGTCTTCCACAAATCTTCACTCTCCTCATTGATCCAGTCTTGTGCAGCCAAGTGGTTACCAGCGTCACTGAAAGTCGTCCGTCAGTACTGTCGGTCGACCCAGTTTTCCAGCTACCAAATCGTTTATCAATTATGATTCCCCTTCGGTGATAATTCCGAAGCAGCGCGAACTGGATATTAAACGACATTTGTAACTTAATGTTTACAAATGTAAAAATGTCACAACGTCTGTGATTAAAATTCATATATATACACATATACAGACATAGATACATACAGACATATATATATAATATATATATATAATATATATATACATATATATATATATATATATATATATATATATATATATATATATATATATATATATATACAAGGTATATCTATCTATCTATATAATACTAAAACTCTAAAACGTTTGTTTGTTTGCACACTGGAAGCTAAACGGGGCTGGTGCTGCCCGTAGACTTTTGCTGACTATTATTAGTAGGGTTAATTTAGCTGTGTCAGGTTCAGTAGAATACCTGTTGCTGTTGTCAGTTATGTAAGAATTATTTGTAACTAATTTGGTATATAAAGTATGAAACTGTTTGCGACTTTCTGTGCTGTTTGTTGCTAGAGAGTTTCAAACCGTTCACTTAAACATTTCCTTATGATTTCTCGTACTTAATGAAAACAGCTTAGAAGAAGCATACAAGCACGTTTATCAACATATTACTAATGCTGCTCGTACTATTTTTATTATTATTAATGAGTATTCACACAATATATATGATATACAGTATATATACATATATATAATATATATAAATATAATATATACCGTATATGTATATACATATCTTTATAGTATTATACAGATAACCGCACATACGTGAGCGTTTGTAAGATATGAAAAAATCGCTGTCAAACTTTGTTTGACCTTGTTAAAAATGGACCTTCTGTTAAAAATGTAGTAAATAAAAATGTTCTTCTGTAATAATAATATTTAATATTTTTGTTAATGTTATGTAAAATTCACGGTTTCAAATATATTCATATAATGAATTAAACTAATCATCTGTTAATATAAATTTTCATCATTAAGTGACTCAACTGGTCACGAGCGGGCTAGTATATATATGTATATACATTAGTGCGCGTGCGCGTTTTGATGTTACTCGCGCTAAATTTTCATCCATATGCCGTATATACCGTATACCGCTGCGATCTCAACATTTGTTCTTGAGTATATATCTTATCCAGGGACTTTGGCCACAGCCTTTCGATCAAAGAACAAGCCTTAAAACAGACTCCAGAGACCCAGGGGACTTAAGGACGAACTCCGAAGTCTTAAGAAAAGGAGTACCTCCGGAATGTGACGCAAATTTAATATTCCTTTCCCCGCCACTATTTGCCAACAAAGCAAACCCCCTCCCCACCCTCCGTACAGATCAGAGCAATGTATCACCCTAAGATAAAAACAAATAATTACTCTATAGAATCTAACATTTCTCAACAGCTGTTTGTATAATTATGTACTGTATTCATATCTGCTGATTTGCTCGTTAGTTTTCTGTAAAAGAAAACTACTGGGATGGCTATTTGTCTGTACGTCCGTACTTTTTCTGTTCGTCCTCAGATCTTAAAAACTACTGAGGCTGGAGGGCTGCAAATTGGTATGTTGATCATCCACCCTCCAATCATCAAACATACCAAATTGCAGCCCACTAGCCTCAGCAGTTTTTATTTTATTTAAGGTTCAATTTAGCCATGACTGTGCGTCTGGCACCACTAAAGGTGCCAACAACACAGGCCACCACCGGGCCGTGGCTGAAAATTTCATGGGCCGCGGCTGAGAGTTTCAAGGGCCGTAGCTGAGACTTTCATACAGCATTATACGGTGTGCAGAAAACTCGATCGCGTCGAAGAAACTTCGGCATATTTTTTACTTGTTTTTTCCTTGCATTTCACTAGATTTCTCTTCACTTGCCTTTTTTTTATTTTTCAATTTTTCATTTATGAATTTTATGTTAAAGAATTTTTTGCATGCTTATGGGCCCTCAAGTTTTTAACGCACGACTGAACACTTTGTATAATATTAATAAAACGTTCTCCCTCCCTACTTTCCCTACATTAGTAAGTCCTTGTCGAATCAACGGCACCCTGCAACCGGCAAGCACCTCACAAGAACGAATCTTCATCATCTCTTTTTTTCTTATTCTTCGTAAATTATTCGTAAATTAACTGGAGTAGCATTTGCATCCTCCATGCCTCAGCAATTTCTCATACATTTTATCAACTGACTTCTTTTTGCCAGCCTCTTTGAACCTTGGCATGAGGACTGAAGGGACCTGGGTCCTGGCTTATACTGTCATCAGTTTTTACATATGACACAATGATAACAACAATATGATATGATAAAATGATAAAAATATAACAATAATCTTCACAGACCCATTTTCAGACACACAACCGGACACCGCATATTTTTCTCAAAACAACGGACACTTCATCACTGGCTTTATCATTAATGAAATGTTACAAAATGGAATAAATTCCCAACAGAGAGATAAAACCCTACAAATAAAAAAAAATCAGAAAAATAAACATAACCCTCGCAGAAAATATTCTAAGAAACGAATAAAATTATTAAAAATTTAAAACTCTCTCTGGAGTTCCCCGGACGCAACCATGACCCACATAAAATGCAATGGAAAATAACCCGTGCTTAAAATTTTATTTACGTCACCTCCGATTTGTTATGGAGGCGTAAAACGTCTTCAATCCGGGTACAAAATCTCGACAACTCCTACAACCATCTTATTACCTCTATCCTTCGGACGAGGGGAGGAAGTGCGGACGGAGAGGAGGAATATTAGGTAGAATTAGCAAAGTGAACTTGGCCTATTGGCATGGAGGCCTCAGATATCACACCTATATATTATATATATATATATATATATATATATATATATATATATATATATATATATAATATATATATATACATATATATATATATATATGTATGCATGTGTGTGTGTGTGTGTGTGTGTGTGTGTGTGCGTGCGTGCGTATATATATACTGTATATATACATACATACATATATATATATTAACGTCCAGGTTCTTAGGAAATATATCTGGAATGAGGATGCTGTCCCATGTCCTTCTCCCACTTCGCTAATAACCATCACAACTGACTAACCACCAAGGCACCTAACTCACTACTTATTTAACAAAGACACAACAGATATTGTTTTCGGGAAACAGGCTAAAGTTATTTCTCTCCGGTGGGATCGATCTCTGGTCTCTCGCTTGTGAGCCGGGGTTAGAACCATTGTGGGGTCTGTATGATAATGAAAAGAAGCGGAAGTTGAAACTGAGAACGAAGTTACAAACAAGTAACCAAATGAATCAGTAATCACGAAAAAAATTAACGAAAAAGAGAATTAAGTTGAGGAAAAACGGCGAACTAAAACAAAAAGGAATTAACAATCATGGAAATGAATTAAAGGGAGAAGCCACACAGATAAATTTCGCAGAATCCGGGAAACCTAATTCCAACGACTTCCAGACAGGGAATCCCTCCCAAACTCTACTTTATAGACAGTGGGTTCCCACCAATGTAATTAGGAGTAAAGATACGAGAGAGAGAGAGAGAGAGAGAGAGAGAGAGAGAGAGAGAGAGAGAGAGAGAGAGAGAGAGAGAATAGCGAAGACACGAAAAGGAGGACTGGAAGGAGTAAAAATGAGAGCAAGATAAAGAGAAGTACGGGAAGGATGAGAGTGAAAAAGAAGGAAGAGAACACAGGAGGGAATAAACACGAAAAGGCGTAAATTTAAGATACAAAGAAGTGCACGAAAAGGAAGCCGTTAAGGAAAAGGTAAAGGCGAGGAGATATGGGAGGAACGAAAAAGGAAGAGGAGGGAGAGGATAAGGACCAGCGTAAGGAAGAGGTACAAGGACACCCGTCAATCCGAGCCCTCTCGAGTTACACGAGACGAGAGGCACCGCCCTCGCTCATCCAACCAACCTTCGCCCGACGCACACATCAGCTCTTTTTCACCTCTGGAAAAATAATAATTCCAAAAGATCATCTTCGCAAAACCTTCATTACCTGCCATTTACACCTGAGACTGCCTTCCATTTCCGTCTAAAATTTCTCGCGTTTCCGCCCGACGCCGCCATTATTACCCTAAATTATGTTGTTGATTCAGGCTTCATCTAACGTTATACTGGAAGCACAGGTCTGCTGGCTTTGCCGCTTCGCCGTAAAGGTTACAACGCTAACATTCACGGCTGTTGATTATCTCAAGGTTATCGGGTTCCTTTCATGGGTGCTTAAAAGAGCAAGCTCCCGTGAGAGTATAAGCCCAGTTATATCTGATAACATGTGTTGAACATCACAGCAAGGAGGCGGGATGTGAAAGAAAGAAAGAAAAAAGACGTTGAAGTTGATCTGATTTTTACTATTCGTAGTCTTGCAAATTAAAAAAAAAAAAATAAGAGGAACCAGCTGCCTTGCAAATAAGTATCAATAAACTCAATTGAAAGGAAGGTTGAATATATGGAAAATAAGTTCATTCGCAACATAAAAGTCATTTGATGTGGAACAAGGAAAATCTCAGATAACTCCATATAATGAAAGACTACCCTAATGGCATTTTAATTAAATTTAGCTTCACACAAATATTAATAATCTACTGAAAATACGCTAACTGCAAAACATGAAAACTGACTGCATTTATGTAAAAATTAGGAAGACGCCATACAAAATAAAAGCATGTAAGGAAAAATTAGCTTATTTTACGTACAAAATGGCTGACTGCGTGCTGTAAGGAAAGACAAGTGCTGATTTTACGCTAAAAAAATTAAGTTGCCTGCAAGCGTCGCAAAAATAAAGTTAATTGGACGTTGTGAATAAGGAAGACACCACCAAGTTCCTTTTCCCTTTAATTTTCCTTTCTCCCTTTTTGGCATAAGCATTAGAAAAGACAGAAAATGAAAATGAGAAATGAGAAAATGCAAAATAAAATGGGTTGAACAAAATTATACACTGTGCATCACTGTTTCTTGAGAGAGAGAGAGAGAGAGAGAGAGAGAGAGAGAGAGAGAGAGAGAGAGAGAGAGAGAGAGAGAGAGAGAGAGAGAGCGTAAACCCACTCAATTCAACATCCCTTCCATAGCTCTCGATAATAGTATTAACTTCATGAAAACACGTATACTTGTTGCATACTAATGTGTAGTTCTAGGGCTAACTTCCTGGAGAGAGAGAGAGAGAGAGAGAGAGAGAGAGAGAGATTTCTCAGCTTGTGGTAACATTGCCAAAGGAAAAAAAAACTCAAGGGAACGTTTGATTCCCCAAATGTGTGCAATTGTGAACAGAAAGAAAACAGTTCCTTAAAACAAGAACTTACCCTGATTAAGTCAATATATCTCCCCCCAATACTAAAAAATAGAGAGAAAACATTTTCTAAAACTCCCGAACAAAATAGCTTGAAGGTAAAAGGAATTCAGTACCCAAAATGCGTGTAGTGAGTAAACGCCATTAAAAGATTGCTGTAATGCTCGCTAAAAATAACAAATAAATCCCATACAATTTCATGTTCCATATATAAAAACCCTCTTACTCTACGACCTGACACATCATTTCCACGGAATGTGACCACGATTCACAAGGAATACGAAGTCCCAAAAAATTCTATACATTCAAATGTGACTTTTCCCCACTCTAAAACTTTGTCCTTTCCCCGGCCCTCTTACCACCTGCTCTCTCTCTCTCTCTCTCTCCTGATATGATTTCTCCCAAAAGATCACAACAACTTTCAAGACATTCCAAGATGTTTATGCAAAGAGAGAGCTGGCCATGGATCTATCTTCGCCATCGCCAGCATTCAAGTCAATATGACGCCTCGTGTTTTCATCCTTTTTTTTTATTTCTCTTTGTTCTTTTTTTTTTTTTATGAAACAAGAGGTTGCTTTTTTCATTATTCAGGTTCTTACACGTGTTAATACCCTTCTAATCTTGTGAATACCTTTCTCTCTCTCTCATATTTGTCTGACTGTTTTTACTCATTTTATGTTGTTAACACACTCAACCCTGCCTGCCACACCAATTTCTCCGAATCTCTCTTTCTGTACTTGTTAACTCACTTTTAGTTGTCAACAAGCTCTACGCTGCCCGCCACACCAAATTTTTCAAAGCTTTAATCGCCCCCCCCCTCTCTCTCTCTCTCTCTCTCTCTCTCTCTCTCTCTCTCTCTCTCTCTCTCTCTCTCTCTCTCTCATCACTTAGCAACCACGTTCTTCCTCTCGTCCCTTCGTCTCAGCATCTCCATTAGGATCATTATCATAATTATCATCATCTTCCGATTTTTCAACCATTACCCCTCCAACTCCTTCCCCCTCCCCTCCCACCTATAACTCCGCCCTTCTCCCCTCCCCTCCCCCCTCTCCGTCCTTCCTCCCCCTTCCTCCTAAGCCAATACATCGGACAAATTCCTAGGTAGTTGGCACTCTATCACGCTCGTTTCAAGCTGAGTTGTCCAATGACGGCTGCTGTATTGGACACCTTCTCCACCCCTAACTCCGCCCCATAACCATCCAGTGCTCCCTACTTCCCCATCCGCCTTCCATATTCCGAACTCGTCCTTCACTCTTCGCTCCATACTCCTTTCTCCATCTCTCTCTCAAGGCCCAGCAATTACCATGTTCCTTCCTTATCCTCACCTTGTCCTCCTCTTCCTATTCCATCATCCCCCCGTCTTCTGTTCCATACCTTCCCTCCTCTTTCCATATTCCCATCTTCTCCTCTACCTTCCACACTCTTCTTCGTCTCCCTACCTCCTTCCGCCTCCATTTTCCCTCCTCAACCTCCTCATTCTTCCACCTCTCACTTTCTCCCTTTTCACGAACAGATCCCGATTCGGGATACCCAGAATCAGTCGCTCTATTCGAAGTATGACGCTGACTTCTGTGGTCCTTTTATTTCCATATATTTTAAGATATTGTCTACACGTTATTCTATTAAGCAAAACTTCTATCTTGAAAATATCGTGACAACACGATAATACAGTCTACCACAGCTCTTCACCTCTCCAAAGTTCCATTTCCAATCTGATTCTAGGATATTCCGTTTGCAAATCATTATGATTTAAGAATATTTTTCATTACTGTTTATACTACCACCACTTAATTTTTCGTCGCGGTTTCTTTTCCCTCGTAGTTCTCTTCTCTTCATTTTTCCTCAACCTTGTTTGACCTCTCTCAGTTCTGTCTTTCTCAATTTTTTCTCCTCCTCCTCCTCCTCCTCCCCTCCTTTTCATTTCATTATTTTCTTCACCACTCTTATTTCAAGTCTTCTCTTTCTCCTTTTCTATTTCTCTCTTACTCCTCCTCCTCCTTCTCCTCAGCCCCTTACTCCTCCCTTATCCGAGCACTCGGCAGTCAAAAGTAAATATCACAGGGCCCTCCGAAACCCCTAAAGCAACGGCGCGGCGTGTCACTTCCACGGTGCTGTTTCCCACCACATTCCTCCATGGCGAAATCTCCTCTCGCCACAACTGTGAAATGACTACACCCTAAATATTAACATACCAGTTTCAAAGCTACATTCATGTTCACGCAACGTTTAGGACATGGGTTCTCAACCTTCCTCCCGTCGACCCTAACTCCCATTAACCTGACTGATTACACAGGAGTTAACATTTAATTCACTATATGGTTCGACAGTTTGTCCGACCTGACATTATAATTAATGAACTGCCCTTTATATAGTAATACTCGACCGCCCTGGAAATAGT
The DNA here is from genome assembly GCF_040412425.1 of Macrobrachium rosenbergii. Lineage (NCBI taxonomy): Eukaryota > Metazoa > Arthropoda > Malacostraca > Decapoda > Palaemonidae > Macrobrachium > Macrobrachium rosenbergii. Next base: position 36,790,294 of record NC_089777.1, read on the forward strand.
CATTCAACTGTAAAATGTCACCGCAATTCGTTCGAATCGTAATTAAACTGTTTTACAGTTAATTATTAACACTAAAATTCTTCACATTTCAATCCTAAAGAGAAGGGAAACTTTGTTTAATCAATACATTATTAAACGGTACAAAATTCAGATGACTGTAATTATTTTAATTATAAATCATAAAAGGAATGAAGTATCATCCCGATACTAAAAAGGAGTTACATACTATGTACTGCCCAGAAACATTCCTGTAAAATCCTGGTTAAAAATCATATGTTTAAACCTTTACATGAAGGTAGTTATTAAAATATTGATTTACATAATAATGATCATAGCAAGTTCAATTATCCCAGTGACTCCAAAACGTCCGTAAGCTGACGACACCATTTATGGAAGACGTGAAATTACTGCGAGATGTCGATTCGAAACCATTTTTTTTTTTTGTTTTGTTTCAGAAAGAAAGTGCGAGAAAACGTTTCGTGATACTTCTACATCAATATCCACACACACACACATGGAGAACAGGGAGATGTCGATTCGAAACCAATTTTTTTTTTTTTTATCAAGAAAAAGAGAGAAAGCGCTTTCATGATACTTCTACATCAATATCCACACACACACACAGAAAACAAAACACTGGGTATAAATCCTGACTGGTTTTGCCTCTGGTTTTCATCAACAGTGTACTCAAGGCTAAATAGACGTAATGCTCTTAAAAACATGGAAGCTAACTAGTTTACTGCTCTCCCGCTTCTTCCCCCTTATCATTCGTGAACGTTGGGTTTCCAACAGTCTGTGTGTTCGTTTGTACGGTAAGTCGCATATATATACATATATATATATATATATATATATATATATATATATGTATGTATACATACATATATATATGTATATATATACATATATGTATATATATATATATATATATATATATATATATACTCTGTATACAAAAAAATGTATGTATGTATGTATGCAAGTGTGTGTGCACCAGCATAACTTTGAAATTCATCGAGCAATTACAACCAAACTTGGTATACATAGGCTGTAAGACATCACAAGCACCGAAGGGCCCCAAAGGGAGTGGGGGTGGGAAGGACTTCCCTGAAACGGGGCTGGTTCTGCCCGTGAAACGAGGCTGGTTCTGCCCGTGAAACGGGCTGGTTATACCCGTAGACTTAGTACCTAAATAAACTTGAATTTATCATACCTAATTTCGGTGTACATATATGACTTACTATCCGGATAAGAATGCTGTGGGGGTAAAACATAAATGGCACCAAAAAGGATGGGGTTGAAGGGGGTGGCAGAGAGAGAAGAGAGAGTTAGAGAGAGAGAGAGAGAGAGAGAGAGAGAGAGAGAGAGAGAGAGAGAGAGAGAGAGAGAGATTTATCGGTTGTCATTCAGAGTTATCCCGGGTAGCACCGGGTTGGACAGCTAGTATGTGTATGTATGTATATATATAAAGATAAAATCCACGAAGGAAACGGAAACACTAGAGGGCTGCGAGGCCTTTCGACACTAGTCCTTTACTTAGCAGAATAGTGCCGAAAGGCCTCACAGCACTCCAGTGTTTCCGTTTCCTTCGTGGATTTTATCTTTATTTATATATATTCATCACGTTCCATATTTTCGTGATTCAGTTATACGTATGTATATATATATATATATATATATATATATATATATATATATATATATATATATATATATATATATATATATATATATATATATATATATGTGTGTGTGTGTGTGTGTGTATATATGTATGTATATGTGTATATATACATGTATTTTTTTTGTTTCCAGTGTTGAATACTTTGCAATATAGCTTTTACTAGTTTTGAGGTATAACATAAGTCCGTATCATTTAATGTGTCAGTATTATATGCATATCAATCAAAAGGTCCCGGTCCAAGTCCAGGGGGATGGGCATCCTCCTGTATAAACCCCTATTGCCTCCGTTAAGCCTGAGTAGTAAATTAAGTACCTGGTAGCTAGACGATTGTAGTGGTAGCGGATGGACAGACACACACACATATATATATACACACAAAATTGTATGTATATATATACATAATACATATATATATATATATATATATATATATATATATATATATATATATATATATATATATATATATATATATATATATATGACCATAACCCTTCGAGGGAATGAACTTACAATGAATTACGTTTCCGGTTCTGTTGCCACTACAATCCTCTAGTTACCAGGTGCATAATTTACTACTCAGGCTTAACAGAGACAATGGGGGTTTATACAGGAGGATGCCCATATCCCCCTGGACTTGAACTAGGACCTTTTGATTGGTAAGCATATAATACTGATACATTAATTAATACAAACATATGTTATACCTCGAAACTGGTAAAAGCTATATTGCAAAGTATTCAACACTGAAAAAATACACAATATGCATTACATATATTATAATAAAGCGATAGGATGATAAAAACAAACTCTACTCGGGGAATACAATACAACAGTAAGACATAAAATCTACGACCAAGACAAAGCATGCTCCTACACAATAATTCACCAAAACTACAACCCAAGAATATTCCTGGTAACGACCTACCCAATGTCTCCACGGACGGAGTCTTAGGAGAGAAAAACCCCTCACCCAGCATCTCCCAACGCCCCACACTCGAGATCTCTGATCCAAGACGCAAATTCCGAATTTCCAATCCGGACGCCCCTAATCCCGCCGCTACTCTTTGCGAGCCCTCCTCCAGTGCAGGGGATTCATGACCCAAATCTCAGCTCCCAGCCTCAGGGCGAGAGAGAGAGAGAGAGAGAGAGAGAGAGAGAGAGAGAGAGAGAGAGAGAGATACCGGATTCATCGTTTCAATAGTCAACTTATGGAATTTACAATAGACTAGGAAGGAAAAGAATTTTCCTTTTAAAGGCACATTACGGGGTGCTCTGAGGAGCAGCAGTCCATTCTCTAAAACCGGCTTACAAATTCTATGCATTAACAAAAATATGCATAAATCTACACAACTATAATGACTCGTATAAAAATAAGATTAATAAAAATTCAAATAACATCTATAAATTTAAGCAATAAAACCTAACTACATCAATGGTAAAAAATATATATAACAGTTACAGAAACCAATAAATACCGATAATTCAATGATTACAAATATTAATAAAAATAGGCGTTTGCAGTGATTATAACTTCAAATACTTGACACGTAAAATATGAAAATCTAAACCGATTAACGGAAAAAAATATATATATATATATATATATATATATATATATATATATATATATATATATATATATATATATATATATATATATATATATATATATATATATATCAACCCATATAAATGATACGTCCAAATAGAGAAGCGAAATTAATAAAAACGCAAGGCTGGCAGAGCAGGAACCAATTCATTAAAGGTGAAATCCATCAAAATATCGTTCCTTTATCAGTGTCAACACTATCGACGCGCCCATGCCAATATGAGCAAGGCCAGGTACCTGCTTTATTGACAAGAGCCCCAGGTGACCTATTGCGCAACCGCACGCACGCACTTCTAAACACACAAATCGCAACTCGCTTTTTGTATGTCCAACATTTTTTAATCTTTCACATCGCGCCTGGCAACCCATCCCAAAATGCAACCATTACTTAAAAATTTTCTACATACATTGGATGCCTTTATGAGAAGCTAAGAGTTACAATGAGAC
>NC_089777.1:36796536-36821536 GCF_040412425.1 Macrobrachium rosenbergii
AACAGCCTCCACGACTCAAGTTGCGAGTGATGGCACTGGGACCTCCTTAGGTCTGGGACAGAAACTTCCAGCTCGAGAGGGAAGCAGAGAGATAGGGATGAGAGGGCGTTAGGAATAAGATAGGGATGGAAGTAGAGGGCATACTTGTGAGAAGAGGGAGTGAATGGAGAAAGGAAGGCACAAAAGTAAAAAGTGGGAATGATTCATTGGAAAACTGACTCGGGTGAGAGGGATGAGAGTGGGCTGGGAAGTGGGTGAGGGAAGCAAAAAGGAACTGCGATTAGGTACAATAAGGAGTGGTCAAAAGAGTGAGTGGGATCTACAACGAGGCACACAGAGGAAAACGAGTGGGCACCAGGAGAGTGGAAGCCCGAGTGGGAGTATAGGATCGGAGGGGGTGGGCTAAGGCCTGAAATAACTGGTCCCGAGAGACCAATTTATCACTGGAAGGAGCGACCAAGGAAAGGCCTTTTTATCAGCAGCTCCAACTCCGGAACACAGCGCCTCGAATCACATCTTTGGAAAAAAAAAATCCTGAAGCCACAAATCGCAAAAAAAAAAAAAAAAAAAAAACGAAAACTTGAGCAAAAAGCCTAAACATCTGGAATCTCGATGGGTTAGTCCTAGTCCAGAGGTCCACTGTATTCCTATTATGCCCTTCAAACACTTTACCACACTTTAAGCAAAAGTTCGTTCTGGCATAATGCCAGCTTGTTCTAAACCAACCATCAACCAAACATTTGGCCTCCCAAATAAAGAGAGAGAGAGAGAGAGAGAGAGAGAGAGAGAGAGAGAGAGAGATGCAAAACTAACAGCAGAAACAAAACATATGCTAAGAGCGCCTTACATAATGGTTAAGAGTGGACTTGTAAAAACCTTAACTAAGAGCTTTCAATTTTGGTTACAACTGCTTTATGATCCAGGATAACATCACAAACACATACTGCATTAAGAGGTGGAAGACAAATTTAGAGGGCATCAAAAACGGAAAAAAACGCGCGCACATACAAACATAACCACAACCTATCAATTTTGACTGTAAGTTCTCGCGCGCGTACACACACACACACACACACACTAAGACTTGACGAATTCTATCTAGAGAGCCTCGTAAACCAGCAAAAACAGGCACACTCGCGCTAGCACATAAAACAATACAGCTTTATAGTTGCATTGTCACTTATGGACTCGAGTTCTTCATTCGAAATAAGGAAGGAAATAATCTAGAAGAGAAGACAGTGGTGTGGAGGAAATAAAGAATTTGTACGAAATCAAAGGTAGAGAACTTGGTGTTTTCTAAACTGATTGATAGGAGATTTTGGATGCCCATAATTACCATTTGGAGTAGTTCTTCGCTCGAAATAAGAAAGAAAAAAGGAATAAAGAAAAGGGACATCGGCGTGTGTAAACAAAAGAATGTTCACGAAGAAAAAGTATAGAACCTGAGGCGTTACAAGCTGCTTGAAAGACTTTGGATTCACAGAATTACTTTTTGGAGAAGCAAGGTAAAATCGAAGAGATGATCAATATCGTCAGTAAGAGGGAATCACATAAGATTACAGAAAACGACTCGTTAAAGAAAAGAAACTGCTTACATGTCAGAAAAAGAACTCTAAGTAATGGTTAACGTGATGTTAAAATGATCTAAAACCTTCGGGATTTTCCTTGAGGACATTTTGGAATCCTTCAGACTCCGACCCGGAAGGAAGAGAGAAATGCCATTCGCGCATGCGCCGAACTCGAAAAGTCTCCAGGGACAATCTCTGAGATGCTTTAAATCGTCTTGAAGCCTTCAGAGAGAGCAAGTGTCATATTTGAAAAGCTGGGTAAGAGAAAGTAAAGAGCAAGGTGAAGGAACTTGGATATCAAATCAGATCGTTTAAAAGAAGATAAAGAAGCAAAACAGAACTTCCCGAACATAACTGCATTACGACAATGGAAATTCAGAAGGGGACAAGAAAACAACAAGAAGGCCCCCCTCAGGATGAAGTATAAAAGCTGCCTACGCAAGCCCTCCTCTAAGGACAAGGGTGAGGTCCAAAAGTCCCCACGGCTCGCCAGTCTCTGGAAGGCAGCCTTGAAGGGAAGGGTCCGATACAGAGGCTGTTTCCTCGGCGGAAGGCAGGTATCCTGCCAGGCTGGGGAAGCAGGCCTGAAGAGGGCCCAAGAACTTCAAGGATGAGGCACAAAAGCCCCCAAGGCTCACCAGTCTCTTGAGGGCAGCCTTGAAGGCAAGGGCCCGACACAGAGGCTGCTTCCTCGGAGGAAGGCAGGTACCCTGCCAGGCTGGGGAAGCAGGCCTGGAGGGGGCCCAAAAACTTCAAGGATGAGGTCCAAAAGCCCCCAAGGCTCGCCAGTCTCTTAAGGGTAGCCTTGAAGGGAAAGGTCCGACTCAGAGGCTGCTTCCTCGGAGGAAGGCAGGTATCCTGCCAGGCTGGGGAAGCGGGCCTGAAGAGGGCCCAAGAACTTCAAGGATGAGAACCAAAAGCCCCCAAGGCTCGCCAGTCTCTTGAAGGTAGCCTTGAAGGCAAGGACCCGACACAGAGGCTGCTTCCTCGGACGAAGGCAGGTATCCTGCCAGGCTGGGGAAGCAGGCCTGAAGAGGGCCCAAGAACTTCAGGGATGAGGCACAAAAGCCCCCAAGGCTTGCCAGTCTCTTGAGGGCAGCCTTGAAGGCAAGGGCCCGACACAGAGGCTGCTTCCTCGGAGGAAGGCAGGTATCCTACCAGGCTGGGGAAGCAGGCCTGGAGGAGGCCCAAAAACTTCAAGGATGAGGCACAGAAGTCCCCAAGGCTCGCCAGTCTCTTGAGGGCAGCCTTGAAGGGAAAGGTGCAACTCAGAGGCTGCTTCCTCGGTGGAAGGCAGGTATCCTGCCAGGCTGGGGGAGCAGGCCTGGAGGGGCCCAAGAACTTCAAGGATGAGACCCAAAAGCCTCCAAGGCTCTCAAGTTTCTTGAAGGCAGCCTTGAAGGCAAGGGCCCAACACAGAGGCTGCTTCCTCGGAGGAAGGCAGGTATCCTGCCAGGCTGGGGAAGCAGGCCCAGAGAGGGCCCAAAAACTTCAAGGATGAGAACGAAAAGCCCTCAAAGTTCGCCATTCTCTTGAGGGCAGCCTTGAAGGGAAGGGTCCTACATAGAGGCTGCTTCCTCAGAGGAAGGAAGGTATCCTGCCGGGCTAGGGAAGCAGGCCTGGAGAGGGCCCAAAATCTTCAAGGATGAGACCCGAAAGCCCCCAAGGCTCGCCAGTCTCTTGAGGGCAGCCTTGAAGGGAAAGGACCGACACAGAGGCTGCTTCCTCGGAGGAAGGCAGGTATCCTGCCAAGCTGGGGAAGGCGGGCTGGAGAGGGCTCAAAAGCTTTAAGGATGAGACCAAAAGCCCCCACAGCTCGCCAGTCTCTTGAGGGCAGCCTTGAAGGGAAAGGTCCAACCCAGAGGCTGCTTCCTTGGAGGAAGGCAGGTATCCTGCCAGGCTGGGGAAGGGGGCCTGGAGAGGGCCCAAAAGCTTCAAGGATGAGACCCAAAAGCCCCCACGGCTCGCCAGTCTCTTGAGGGCAGCCTTGAAGGAAGGGTCTGACTCAGAAGCTGCTTCCTCGGAGGAAGGCAGGTATCCTGCCACGCTGGGGAAGCAGGCCTGGAGAGGGCCCAAAAGCTTCAAGGATGAGACCCAAAACCCCCAAGGCTCGCCAGTCTCTTGAGGGCAGTCTTGAAGGGAAGGGTCCGACTCAGAGACTGCTTCCTCTGAGGAAGGCAGGTAACCTGCCAGGCTGGGGAAGCAGTTCTGGACAGGGCCCAAAAGCTTCAAGGATGAGACCCAAAACCCCCCAAGGCTCGCCAGTCTCTTGAGGGCAGCCTTCAAGGGAAGGGTCTGACTCAGAGGCTGCTTCCTCGGAGGAAGGCAGGTATCATGCCAGGCTGGGAAAGCGGGCCTGGTGAGGGTCCCAAGGTTGAGGGCCGAAGGCTCCTTAAGGAGGCCAGTTCTTTGAGGGCACTTTGAAGGGGAGTGTCCTCTCCAGAAGTGGATTCCTTGGAGGATCTGATTAGAAAATCATTGCAGCTTGACTTCCCATTAACAGAATGCTCTTAATTACTCTATTTCTGTTTTCCAGATGATTAAAATATCTTTTTTATTTTTGTATTGTATCAAAATTCTCCCATGCCAAGAATTCACTCAGGGGAAAGTGTATTTCGTATTACTGCCATCAGTCTCTGTGTAGCACTTTGCGATAGTTCAGTGTCCCAACCTTGAGAACTTGAAAAATCGTTTCTTCTCAGAGTTCAGTGATGAAAAGGGTAATTATACTCTTTCCTGGGATCTCGGAGAGGATATTTTGAAGTTCGTGGAGGAAGCTGGTTTTCTTGAAAATTTATAACGTATCTTCAATTTATTTTTACCATTTTATCCATTTCTTGGAAATTTTAACCTTTTTATTCCCTTGAGGCCACATTATTTATTAATGGCGATGATGACCATAGGTATTGCAACGTTGATTTGTATGAGGTCAAAGAAACACCCGAAGAGAAGTCCTTAAGGCGAAGGACCCAGTTCACGACTGGCAGCCGCGTTTAAACAGGGGGTCCTTTAACTACCCTACTGCCCCGCGCAGCATAGCGCACACGCCTCTCGCTAGCATTTCCAATAACATCCGTCTCACAAAATTATAATAGCGTGGCTTTGTACGCGTGAACGCAAATATATACAGTATGTGGCTAGCACTGAATGTATATGCAACAAGGGATCGAATATGGATGCACTTCCAGAACTGCACTGCTCTATAAAAATTCTCTTCTTCCTCCTCCGTTCAATTCTCTCTCTTTCTCCTCTACGACCACCAACGCTTCTTTCTTTACTCTACTCTACTTGAAATTCCGAAAGCAAGTCCAAGGAACAGTTCATTCAATGTCTGTTGATATCACCACTTTCGAGCAACTCTCTCTCTCTCTCGTTCAAGGAAGAAGTGTAAATTGACAGGAGAAGGAAAGGGGGGGGGAGGCTATATTATGAAGAGTCCTTCTTAAATATCGGAGGTTTCCAGAGTCCCAACCGACTACAAACGAACTGAAAATCGTGAAATACATAGTAAGTTTTGGAGTCTAAACACTGACGCGCCCACGGTTTATCTGTTTTTGAGCCACTAGAATTTAAGTTTTTAGATAGTTTCAGTATTTTTCTGAGAGATAGAGAATACCAATCATTCATTATTAGACCTATGAACAATGTCACGTTAGCCCTATTCATATTTCTGTGTTTATATCTCCGAGAACAATAACTATACATTAACCGCCATCATAAAAAAAATTAAAAACAAGCAAAAAAACACAAGATCTAAAAAAAATCCTGAGTTTTTTTCTTTCTGCCTGAATATAAGCTTATAATACTTCCATTTTTTCCTTCTTTTCCTTGACTACACAGAAATCAACAGTTCCATCCAAATACCCATCTGGCACGAGCAGCCCTCAACGACATGAGCAGCGTCCGTCCAATTAAGTCGCAAATTGCAGCGAACAATATAACAATTACGATCGTACTAAAACATTTACGTCTAATGCTGCCATAAGGATTTGGAGGTAGGGTAGGGGGAAGATAGACACAGGCTAGGGGAGAAGGAACACTGATGTAATGAGAGAGAGAGAGAGAGAGAGAGAGAGAGAGAGAGAGAGAGAGAGAGGCGTGGAAGGGGCGAAAGGAGAGACGGGGAAGGGGACAGAGGTGAGGGGAGACGGTCAGTAGTGGGAGAACAAAGAGGGAAAAGGCAGAGAAGAAGGGTGAAAGAAGAGAGAGGTGAGAGTAAAGAGGTAATGAAGGTAGAGGGGAAGAAATAAGAAAATGGGAAGAGTGGGAAGGCAGAGGTGAGTGGTGGAGGGGGAAAAAGGGAGACGAGAGGAGCGATTCAATTCATAAAGCACGATATGCTCTCCACAAATTACTATGATCATGGCCCGATCTACTTAGAGGGGATAAGTGGGGAGGCCATTAATTAATATGATCCAAACTATTACCGAACAGCACTTAGTCAAATTTGATGCGTTACACCTGTGTTTACCGGAATAATACATTCCAGTGGATTAAAGTGCAGTTACTAGTTGGCATCAATACTCGCACAATTATATTTTCCGTAGTGTACCTCTGTCAACTGGTATTTCTTCAGAAACAAAAACTACGCCAATAAAATACATGAAAGACAATAAAACATTATGCACACCGATAAATGAAATCAAATCCCTTAAAAACCAAGATTACTTATAAATTTCTGTCACGAACGTAAATGTATAAAAGCATGTGACACATACTAAAATACATGGTTTCATCCATTACAGTGATTTATATCGCAGAACTATCATAGGCCTTACTGCATATTTTGCTACTTTCCTAAAAAATTCATACGGTTATGGGACGCACACCAGTCTTTGAAATATGACGCAATAAATGACACCATATCCAGTGTAACGCATTCGTGTTGACTGACTTCTTTTCTTAGGTGACGACATCCCGGAATATTTCAAGATAATTAAGTAATATGAGTATGGAAATACCAAGGCCACGTGAGGATTCCGCAGCGTAAAGTGAATGATATTGACCTTTCTTCTCAACTTTTATAGACCTTGCATGACCTAAAGATTTCTGAGAATCACATTACAAAATATGTTTGTGATAAACAATGACCCCCAGCAATAGCAAATTCCTATTTAACGTTGCTTTAATTCATAAGTTATTAGATATATATATATATATATATATATATATATATATATATATATATATATATATATATATATTATATATATATATATATTATAGATAGATAGATCAAAAACTGAGAGAGAGAGAGAGAGAGAGAGAGAGAGAGAGAGAGAGAGAGAGAGAGAGAGAGAAACAAACGCTTGAACAGACAGGTCAATTACTATATGGCCCAGGTCAGTAGACTAGGGCCATAAAAAAAACAATAGCAGGTTCCACTAATAATAAAATTCGCGTAAAAGTGTATATAGACCTCCCCTAGTCACGTGATCATCATTGTTTTACTCTCAAACTTGCAAGTACGATAACCTTACGTAATTGTATACTACAGGCCATACTGGGAGCTTCTATGACTGAATCGCAGAATTAAATGCATCCAAAGGTAAATGCAAACGCGCAATAATGGATAAAAACAGTGCTAAAAAGTGAAATATGAAAACAACGTAAAAGCATTCCCAAATGGCTTCCAAAGGCGCTAAAACACAAAAAGCGAAAGAAAAGAACACAGGGAAAAAAAGGCAAAACGCTTCTAGCCATTTCTCACCATCTCACAAAGACCCACAAGATCGCCACGGAATGCATTTTACACTTTTTAAACCCAATGGATTCTTTTTCCCACTCTCTCGCTCCACAAGGCGAAGTTCTCTCATCATATTTCTTGAAACATTTAAGTGGAAGGAGAGAGAGAGAGAGAGAGAGAGAGAGAGAGAGAGAGAGAGAGAGAGAGAGAGAGAGAGAGATAAGTTTAGGTGCACAGGTGTCAAAATTTTCCATTTCTAAGCTGTCTTTCATACATGCAATATATAATATACATACATATATATACACACACATACATACATACATACATACATACATATATATATATATATATATATATATATATATATATATATATATATATATATATATATATATATATGAGACTATCTACACAGTGTTGTACAAAGCAGATAAATATGCATGACATACACAACCTAATTTTACTTTCATACTCATTTCTAAGCTGTCCTTCATACATGCAATATATAATATACATACATACATGTATATATACACACAACACACATATATATTATAATGTTATACTTTATGATGTGTGTGTATTCTATAAAATAATATGTTTTCTGTATTTTTGATGTGTTATTTTCTATATTTCTTATGTGCTGTGAAATATAACGAGATGGTTTTGTACTATGTGTGTTTTTGTACAATGCTTATATATGTTTTATTTTGTTTGTCATGTGTTGACTGTAATAACTGTGAAAATAGTGTTTATGGGAGATGCTAAATCTCAGATTCTACAAAAAGGGTTGGCTGGTGATAAGATGAGATGTCTTCCTGTAGGCTTGTTTATTCAGGTAGACAGGCTGTTGGTGTGGGAGAGAGATCCTAGAAGTCACTTATGTTATCAGTTAAAAGGGAGATGGGTTGACAGGTTTGATATCCATGGCCAGTTCAGAGGCCTGTGTGTTTACACAAGTGTTAAGGCAGGAAATTGTCACTCATTCAGATAAGGGTACAGGCCTATGTCGCTTTCTGAGCCAGAGAATAAATTATCTGTTTATTCCTGTAAGACAGAAATTCTGTTTATTCTATTGTAGAGAAAGAAACTGAGTTTATTCCTGTTTCTTCAGGGTGACCACTTTCTTCAAATGCCTAACTAGCAACCCAGGTTTAACCTCATGGAAGATTTTTGGTAGAATATCAGTTAGTCCAGACTGAGACTCTGTAGAGGTTGGTCTCTCTCTCTCTCTCTCTCTCTCTCTCTCTCTCTCTCTCTCTCTCTCTCTCTCTCTCTTCATATAGAAGAGTGTAAAATTTTGGTCACTCTCCCAAAACATATAAGTTTTGTAAAATGTTAATAATATTTAATACTCACTTGGTAGAATCTAATATAAGAGAGAATATATTGTAACAGGCCTGAGTTACAAGTGTTTTTACTGAGGAAAAAGTTGTGTAATGATGTGCAGAGACTTGTATAAGGTAAAGTGGTACTTAGTTATTTTTTACCATGGTAAAAAAGGTAAATGTGATCTTTTAAAAAAGTGAATGGGATCTTTTAAAAAGGTGAATGATAATTTTTTTTTTTTAAAGGTGAATGTGATCTTTTAAAAAGGTGGATATAATCTTTAAACAGATTTTGCCTTAGTGAAATTATTGTTGATAAACTTTATGTGCATTTTTACATGATTTTGTCTTTACATTTCTTTTATGTGTTCTTGTGCTTATAATTTAACAGTGTTACCCAAGATTTTGTGTTGGTGATTTAACATTGATTTAGTTAGCACTTTTATGTGTTGATACTTTAACACTGAATACTTGTGTTGATTTAATTTCTTAAGATTTCTTTTTCAAATTTGGAGTAAATCTTAGTAGTCTGAATTTTACTTAGTTAATGTAAATTATTGATAAATATAACGTTTTGTGAATTAATCTTGTTTAAGAATTAATTAAATCTTACTGTGTCTTCAAGCAATGGTAAACTTTTTGAGATTGTGGAATCTACTTATAACTTTTGAACTTGGAAATAAATTTTGTATTTAAAGTTTTAAAAGCACAGTGTTTCATTTTGACCACCAGTGAATATGGTTATTTGTATATGCACAAGGTAAGTGATAACCATGTTCTGTTCTCCTTCGTGTTTTTGAAGTGAATTAGGACCAGGGAAACAATTATGGTTGTTTGATGGAGTGATGCCCTTTCCCCTCTAGTATATTTATTGCTTAACAGTTATTACCTCACTCATCACCTGATAAACTTAGATTGATTTTTTCACGTGATAAGCAAGTTTTAAGGGATCACCGTTACCTTTAGAGTGTTCAGTAGTAACATTATTGTTATGAGGTTTCAGGTATCTGGCTGAAGAGGTAAATTTTTTGATTTAATAGTTGTGTAATAATCAGGTACTTGATCACTTCGTGACAATATATACAGCTTATATATATATGAGACCATCTACAAAGTGTTGTACAAAGCGGATAAATATGCATGACATACACAACCTAATTTTACTTTCATACACATTAAACAGTCCACATCTTACTCACAACTGAATTTACAACATTCATACAGCCATTCCAACTTTATGAGTTCCAACTCTCAAAATGTTTAAATCTTCTTGGAAACTCTGCGTCCAACTCGACAAACTATAATGGGAAGCCTCTTTAGAATAAGCAAAATGTAAGCATTAAAAACAGCCCTGAGTAGAGACTATTTTTAAAATTTAATGTGGATGCTTCTTTACTTCTACTGCTAATATCGGAATTCTCTTCCTTCATTTGTTATCCCGACTCTTGTAATAAATCTTTCTACCTTCAATACACGAATCTATGGGTTCCTTAGAGAGAAGACTCCCACGCTCTTTCCTCCATCCATTTCTTTTTTTAAACCGGGTCTGTTTATATCCTAAATGAAGTATACTTGACCGTCCTACTGGCCTCTGATTTGAAAAATTCATATATTTATAAAAATCTCAACATCGTAAATGTCTCCTTCGAAACGATTTTAAAAGCTTTCATATATCATGCCAAGTCCAAATTCGAGTTTCAACTTTTTCATTTCCATTTTCTGGCAATATATTCCTGTCCGACATCAACATTTTTCGGCTCATAAATTCTTGGCAAGTTAAAATTTTTCAGGAAATAAATTCTTGTAGCATTTCGATTCCTGAACAGAAAATTCTCTCGATATTTTTACGAAACGGCAATAAATCTGAGTAATGTTTATTTATCCCTAAAGCAAACTACCGTAACATCTTAAGTTTTTGACATAAAAGAATTATTATGTCTTTTTTTATAGTTAAATTAATGCTTAGGCAAGAATTACAACAAAGTCCATTTTTAACTGTTAATAATCGTAATAGTTCATTTTTACCTATCCAGTGGCTTAGCAAATTTCTTTATATGCCATCAACTATCGCAGCAGATTACTTTCATAGCCATTATCTTCTGAAACAAAAATCATTCCTATTCAACAATTATAATATAAAACTGTTTCTTTACCAGATAATATAAAAATATAATTTTACTCATCAATGACTGCAACAACATTCCCCTTTGACATAGCAAATATATCGCATAAAGTAAACAGCTACTAATATTTGTAGCAACGCTCCTTCTTAGCCGTCAGTGCCGTAGCCACGCACAATTTGGAAAATATAACTCTCAAACTTTAGTCATTTGTCATCTTATATAGCAAAATTTTGCTCTTATCCTCCATTTACATTAACAACGCACTTTATCTGCCATCCAATAGGGCAAAATGTTGCAATCTTCTTTATAACTTTGATACCTATCACAAATCACTTTAATTTCCTCTTAACCTGCAGCACCATTATTGTCTCAAAATTATTCTTACAGAAAAATACGGCAGGCTATTTTCTCTGAATAATCTCACACATCCGTTATAATTTACCGTCAGTAAAATTCTGGAATCATTACTCCATCAACAATCAGTTCGTTTTCTAGCAATTCAGCATCAAATTCTCGTAAGGTTCACGTTCAACAATACATTCCCTTAGAATTTCTGAAGTAATGCATTCTATTACATTCATTTTAAGTTAGTATTTCTCACACCATCCTCTTACAATTCATGCATGAATGAACAAAATATACGTAAAATTTCACGCGCACGCATACGAGAGGGAGAAAGAGAATCCATTCACTCTAACTGAACTGTAGACACCTTAAACGGAATAGCAACAAAATATATCTGAACGAGAGAGAGAGAGAGAGAGAGAGAGAGAGAGAGAGAGAGAGAGAGAGAGAGAGAGAGATCAGCAAATGAACATCTTCCTCAGCCTCAAAATCTGATGCCTGTGTATTCCGACTCAACCCATTCACCACTCATTATTCATAATTCACCACCTGCCATGATTACCTCCGCGTACCACAGATGCACCGCCATCCGATTCTATTAATTCCGACTTATGCTTTGAGATGTGGATGCTGTGGGACAAAAGGGCAAAGGACAGCTTTGATTCATTCACTATTAATTTGACGTTGATGATGATGATGATAAATATATCTAAAAAACACAATGACCCATGCAGTGATAATAATACTACCAACAATGAATATAAACCTGAGAATATCAACTACAATAATAATAATAATAATAATAATAATAATAATAATAATAATAATAATAAGAGGAGGAGGATGAAAAGGATTTAAGCTATACTGTAATAAACCCTACAACAATAACAATAACAAATAATCACCAGCAGAAACAACAATAAACTACAATTCAGAAGACGATGAAATTAGTGTAACGCTGCAAAGGAACAGCCGTTATAAATTGTTATCAAAAAGGAAGATGATGTCAGAACTTCCGCGGATATCGTTAAGTTCGGAAGAAAGTAACCGTAATTTATGATGAAAGTTATGATTCATTAAGAGGCTACCATCATTTCCTGAAGTGATTAACCGTATCAGTTTCAAAAGTCGCGAAAATTTTAAATAATTTATTACAGACTTGCAGAATTTATAAAATTTGATCAGATTCAGTTTAACAATGAAAATTATTTTTGGTATGAGCAATAAAGCAGGATTGAGTTATTATCTATAATTTGTTCTCTCTTTCTCTCTACTAGTGTGCTAAAAATAGGGTAAAGAGTAGTACACTCGCCGAACCAGCGTGAGGTCCCAATTCCAAAACGATCTAGGGAACAACGAATTATTCACCTTCCCTTCTCATATTCAATATATATACCTCTGTTGACACACACACACACACACACACACACACACACACACATATATATATAAATATATATATATATATATATATATATATATATATATATATATATATATATATATATATATATATATATATATATATACAGTGGACAGTCAACAGTTGTGGGTGGCAGCCGAAGTGGAGAGAATGGAAAAATCTATATTCACCCACAGTCAAGACAAAGTTACCTTATAGACGCTTAATCCAGCTATTAGTTCTTTCTGTTTCTCTCGGTCGCTCCAAGAATTCTACAAAAAAAAATTAAATTTCAAACCAAAAAGTTCTAATAGCCAGCCTTATCCAGCATTTTTTTTTTTTTTTTTTACTTTTCAACCAAAAGTTTCAATGTTAGGCACCAGATACTGGCTTTTTCTTATGGCTTATATTTATTTCGCGAACTTCCTTATTCAACATCGATTTTTTTTTTTTCAGCGTAATAATAGTAACCGGAATTAATGATAATGCTGAATAAAATATATTTAAAACATAAGTATAACTGTATATAGCCTAATGATAATTACTACCAATAATACATTATAAAGTGGAACTCAAAGGATGACAAGTGGAAAATAGTTGTATTACGCTTCAATAAGACGGGATATTTCAGATTCGAAAAGTTGTACTTTGTAAATCAGAGGATCTGGTAACTAAACCATCCCGTCTTATTAAAGCTTAATACGAGTAATATTAATATGTATCCTTACTGAGGTTGTGGGCTATTTGATGATATATATATATATATATATATATATATATATATATATATATATATATATATATATATATATATATATATATATATATATATATATATATATATATATATATATATATATATATGATATATATGAGGGCGAGAAAATAATTATAATCTAGTTATAAATTTACTGATATCAGTGTAAGAAGGAATGACGGGAATAAACCATCCCCCCACCCCCTCACACGCACCACTCAACCCCACGGGAGCGACTAAAACTTTTCATTGCAAGAAGTTCATATCGATGAGGCTCTGCTTTCACTTCACACTAGAAAAGATTCTCTCTCTCTCTCTCTCTCAGTAGCTTCGAGATAAAGCAAGAATATCACCTCCAAAGAAAATATCTGGAAACTCCTCGGTCGAATGACTGCCGTTTGCTAAAAATAGACTTACGCCCCGAAGAGAGATTTAAAGCAGACTTCAATAATGGCGAAAGGATTTCAAGTCTTAGGAGTTTAGGGATTCTGAAAGTTTTTAATACCACACTGAGAATATAGAACACACTGAAAGTCATAAAATGTATTTACAACGACCGAATGTTTATTAAACAGATTTACATATCAGAGGATGGTTTTTAATATTAAAAATATATAAAAAAAACAAAAGCGTTCACAAGCTCATTGTTATCATATTGATACATTCTTGGGTATGATTTTCTTGCTGAAAATAGCTTTACTTTTCGGAGACGAAGGAGGAGATTTCAAGTTTTTACAATACATGAGAATAGTGTTAAGAAGAAAATCATAAAAATCAAAATAAAATTTTTAACTATTCTGTTTTATATATAACTTATTTTTTTTACTCTTCCTATATTTTAGCAGAGTGGCTATAATTTTTTTATTTAAATTTTTTATTGAAGAGAATAAAAAAAATACATTAAAACAAACCTCGAACGCTATTTTGACTTCATTTACGATTAATAAAATTACAGAACAGGCTAATAAAATATGTTCATTTAATCGTTACTATTAAATCACAGTTCAACCCGGAAAAGATAACCATCAAAACTTGAATTTCATCAGTAACGACAAATAAGTGTGTGATCCTCAACTGGCAAATTAGTAAATTTCTTCTCATCTCTTTACACCACCAGCTACAACACACGACATTCGACTGAGCAGTTTGAATAGATTTCACCTGTTAAGTCAACGGCTGCATTAGGCTTAAGGAAAAAGTATCCAAATCATGTCTCCATCTCATTCAATGTAATCCCAACACTTCTCGCTTATGAGGCAAGCAAGCTATGGTCACACACACACACACACACACACACATCGAGAGAGAGAGAGAGAGAGAGAGAGAGAGAGAGAGAGAGAGAGAGAGAGAGAGAGAGAGAGAGACCTTAACTGAGAGTATCTCCTCTACCACCAGTTAAGAGAAGTTGGCCTATAACTCCTATACTTCCCAACTTCGAAGGGATTATCCTAAACAATGGTCTTTTTTTCTTCTCATAACAGTAAGACTTGATCAACGTTCGCTGCCAACAGGCTGGAGTAGAACTTCCGAAGCTGATTAAGATAGGTGATGGTTTCCATCTGCTTACACACACACACACACACACACACACAAACAGGTATTTAGAGATTAATATTCTCATTTATTGTCTTAAAACTTTCCTAGTTACACTAGTGCATAAGACTGCACAAAGGTAAGTTCATTCTGCATAACTAGATAAGGACCAATTGTGAGAGGCTGCAGCCAACATATACGACGGCAAGTCTACATGTGAGTTCATTACCGGTACGCTATCTCCGTTATACATATGAAATAAAAGCATATGGATGTACATGTTGAGTTTTTTTATATGTGGATCATAACACATTTTATGGATACACCAAAAGACCATGAACTTGCACAGCAACCTTCCAAGCAACAGTGATGTACCTACGTGAACAAAGAAAAGAGACTAAGATGAAAGGAATAAAAACAGATCCATTGAATGAAAATAACTCATTTGACCTCAAAACCCAACCCTGAAAGGTCGGAGCGCGGAGGCTAAGGCACAACCCAACCGCACGCACGATATATTCGAACGACCAATAAAACCTTACGTATCCGTCATTTCGCGTCCCAGAAGCAGGGTAAAAGATTTCACGAGACATCAAATGAAGCCATTCTGAGGTCGACAAGGAAGCACCGGGAGGTTAAGATGGTAATTGGCAACCCCGCAGACATGTCTCCGGAACGATCGATGTCTGAAGCAGTTCATTCCATAAGGGGCGTCGCAAGGAATGCCTTCGCAAGCGCATTAAATTCGAGGAAATTAATGAAGATTCAGATGTTTTAGGGAGGCACACCATAATGCCGTCTCCTTAGACAAATCCTGCGTTTTATAGCAATAAATTTATAGATTTATAGATATTAAAATACCTATAAAACATTTAAGAATTTAAATTCATGGTTCAATCACCTATCCTAGAAGGTACTTCAATATAATCTCCATTAGTAAAACCTAAATAATGCTTCGGTAATTATTTAGAAATTACAGGCATTTTCATCTTCCTTTACTCAAGTACAGCACGCAATAGTATCACACACAATTACCGAAAACTATAAATAGATTGAAAACAATAAACAATAATCACTTTTTGATTAAAATCTATGAATCCGTTGCTGAAGTACAATTTTTTACACGTACAGTGTCACATCCCCTAACAGAGTAGCTTTAAAGGAAAAGAATTCAGCAGCCACAGTCACACTTGGAAGATTATTTGACGCAAAACACGAATAAGATTTCGTGACGATCAGTAACGCCGGCCGCGAACAATTCGCGAATTTCAGCCGGACGGTCGTACCGCTCTGCCAGTAACTCTAGGTAACACTCCTACCCCCTTCCCCGCCTTGTACCATCAAAACAATGAAAAATATCCACTGCTGAGTCAATCGATTGTGAAATGATGGCGGCGAAAGCGATGCCAATAAATTTGAGTACACCCGCAGAAAATGAGACTCAATCGTCTACATCAGAGCTACAAAGAAGAAAGGAAGTTTATGACGTTAATAAATACATCTCTCTCATACATACATACATAGATCAATACATACATACATAAATACACAAAATATTATATATATATATATATATATATATATATATATATATATATATATATATATATATATATATATATATAATTTATACATATATATATATATATTAAAATTGAACTGAAAAATTAATAACTCTCTCTCTCTCTCTGTACCACCAGTAACCACCAACATGGATTCAAAATCTTAGCATCCAATTCAAGTTGAAACAAAATATAATGACCTTTTCCTGGCTGGTAAAAAAAAAAGAAGAGAGTCTAATGACGTAAACGTAACCTTTACGTCACCCATTCGGTAGTGCGTCGCGACTTGTCTTAACATCCTGTAATTGACATGAAAAAAATCTGTCATGCCACCTCCCTGTCAGCCTGAGGCCTATAATTTTTTTTTTTTTATCTGGAACAAAATTACGTCAAGCACATTCGTTAACGTGACCCCAAGGTAACAAACATCAGCACGTGCGACTTCAATTCTGCCTCCAACATCGGCACCTGTGATGCAAAGTTTGGCGGAAAGATGCTAAAAGATGTCAGAAAACTGACTCGTGTGACAAGGTCTTAACTTCTTAAAATCATTCTGTCGGTCAAACATGGAAGTCTCTGTTTCTCTGGCTGCCTCTCCTGCTTGTTCCAAACTTCTTTGATTCCCCTCAGGTCAGCGGAAGTTTGCAAAGGAGAAAAAGACGCAGTATCGAATGAATACCTTGAGAAAAACACTGCACTGAGTGAATAACTTGGCAATACAAAGAAGTAACCTGAGAGAATATAGGAAAATACATAATTCTATCAATATCACTGTTCAAGTGTTCTTCAGTTTTATTTCACCTCCCAGCAACATCCCCTCAGAGAAAAATACCATACAAGATGAGCACTGTATCAAGTTGAAAGCCCTATTTACTAACTATCTATGTCGGCCCCAATAAGAATAGAGCCTACAAACGCTGATACCGTTTCTATCCCACCATTCACCAGGACACAGGGGATTTACTCTTCTTTTTAATACTCAGCAGGCATCAAGGCATGTAAAGGAGTAAGTTCTCATAATCAATAAAAACGCGAATAACTCTGACCTAACATATACAATCTATGAAATGGCGCAGTGAAGTCTACGGATATGTTTTACCACATTTCAGTAGCTTTTGCTAAAGAGAAATAATAATAAAAAAAAAAAAGACGAATGCGAGCCAACTCCCCACTATCCTCATTCCCAGTGACGATAGATCACATGAATGATTCTAAAGGTCGGTTGAGATTATGTATGTTTGCAAGAATAGAAGCCCAAATCACTTTATAGTTGAGTAAAGTGCACGATTTGTGGAATTGCTTAATAATTTATCATAATTGTGCTCCATTTCTAACTCAAATTCCGGTTTTCCAACTCGGGTAATAATAATAATAATAATAATAATAATAATAATAATAATAATAATAATAAACACTTTTATTAATAACTTGAACCTTCCAAGGAAATTCCCAAAAATAAATATATGTGCATATAATAACGCAACCATGTAAGAAAATACATTAGCAAAAACTCTAACTACATACACGCACTGTATAATAATAATTACAAAAATAATAAAAAAAAGTACAGATTCAAATCAGACACGCGCAAATTTCCATAAACAGTCGCCACATTAACAAAACGCGCGAAAATCCCACTTCATCCCGCAACATTTATCCTGGGAAATACGAGCAAAATTTCATACTCGTCCGCGACCGAATTTGACCTCAAAATATATTTGAACTTAATTCCTCTGGATGTTTTCATTCAGCGCCATTCGTTAGCAGAGATCACGGCTCATATTCACATCAAATATTTCTAACGCGTAAATAATCAGCTCGGACAATCCGTATCTACAGTCCATGATGCACGGGCGATTAGCGGATTAGGACGGACTTATGCGAGCTGTCTGTGAGGTAATTTCTATGATGCAGTTTCAAATGAATAACAGAATGGTCCCTTCCTCAGAGAGAGAGAGAGAGAGAGAGAGAGAGAGAGAGAGAGAGAGAGAGAGAGAGAGAGAGAGAGAGAGAGAGTTTAGTGGCTTTCAAAGCACTGAAAAAGGAAATGAATCGTTGTAGAGCTACAACGATTCGTTTCCTTTTTCAATGCTTACCAGATACCACCCCTGAGAAAAAAGTTTTTAGAAATTCTGACAGGATAAAAATAAATTGCTTGATTGCCTGGCGTTCCAACTCCCATACCATGAAAGATGAATTCTCTATGCATGCGGTCCGCAAAAAGTATAATTTATTTCAATTAAAATGAACTAATAAAGCAGCAAAATCTAAACGTCTGTGTGCGTGTTTCTGCATGAGAGAGAGAGAGAGAGAGAGAGAGAGAGAGAGAGAGAGGATACCTCTTTCAGGCTCTGCCCCGCAATTATATAACGCTGTACATTTTAATGGAGCACTTATCACTCATGTCTGGCGCTCTGTCTTTCTCCTCCACACCTGCAGCGGCCCATCAATTTACAATAACAACTTTGCCAACAGAGCAATTCTAGATTTTTAGGGGAATGCACCAATATCATGCCCTTCTGGTTCCCTTCGAGGCTAGAACGCTGGTCACGAGAGAGAGAGAGAGAGAGAGAGAGAGAGAAGCTTTGGAAAATTAATGCCATTACTTTTATTATTATTGTTACTATTAGCTTTTATTATTCAGTTTTTATTATTCAGTTAAGTGCATAAATTCATATGTAAAGCTCAAAAAAAACCAATGACCTTCTCAGTACGCTTTCACGAAAATAAAACGCTTATGGTGAAAAAAAGTAGATTAAACTGCAAATAAGAAATAAAAGGAAAAATGTGATACACTAATCAGTAATTTTCTGCGAATACTAAGACTACTGACACAAAAAGGAAGAAATGACAAAAAGGGGTGGGGGGGGGGAAGGTGAAAAAACAAAGCACGACGTCCGGAGAAACGATCTAAAAGTTCAGGAAGAATCATCCAATTTCTGAGAGGAATCAGGAGCCAGATGCCTGAAAAACTCACCATATGTTGTGGCGTATAATCAGAATATGACAACTTCATTAAAAACAAGAGACGTTACTACTCCAAATAATACGAATTACGACGTAAGAAATAATTAAAAACTTACAAATATCAAAACTCGGATCAGTATTATAAAAAATAATTGCGGAAAATAACACAAACCAAAGAGGAGTTAAGCAGAGAATAAGCTGATTATATGGAAACCATGAAAAGCAACTACCGACGAAAGGAATTGACTAGGGAAGTACACGATCTTGAATGAACCCGACAAAAGAACACGGAATTGGATATGAACACAACCAAAGTACGACTGTCGAAGTGAACCGAGTCCAGAACACGTGCGCCGTAATGAACACGACCCAGAGCACGGATGCTGAAATGAATGTAACTTACATAACGAATGTCGAAATCAATGCAATAAGAAAAAAAACGCTGATTCGAAAGTAAAACCAGCCGTCACAACAGCCACCGATGTCTGAAATACATTGTTATCAACAGAAAACAAAGAATCAATTTATTTGTACTAAGAAATGAAATCTTAACACGGATCTTAACACGGAAGTCCATTGAATAAGAATGCTAGATATACATACCCCAAGACATGAAGGCCGAACTAACCCAACCTAAAGCGCAGATACTGAATTGAACATAAGCACACAAATGACGACGGGACGCAGCCAAGAATTCCACAAAATCGCAACCAAGGTCACAAGCGTCAAATAGCACATAAACCAAAACATGAAAAACGAAGTTGACTCAACCCACAAAGCCAGTGAAAACAGAATCATGAAAGATCAATAGCAAAAGGTGTAACGATGTGATAACGGCGGAAGGAGCAGAGAAGGGAGGAGAGCAGCAGAGAGGGCGTCACCGCCCACGTATAAGGGGGAGGAGGGATAGGGGGTGTGAGGGGCAACAACCCCTTCCTTGGCCCCCAAAATTGAAAGGACAAGAACCCCCCACCTTCCTCCCTCCCTCCCTCTATCCCTAGCAATGTTGACGCCCCACGCCGTTCTCACCGCCCAAAATCAACGGCAATGGAGGTGGGCGGGGGAGATTCTGCTGGCTTCCATATCGACCGCCTGACGAAGTGTGCTTTGTGTGTGGGTGTGTAAGTGCCCACTCGTGTGTGTGGAGGGCGAGGGAAGGGTGGGGGGAGAGATATTATTACGTGCGCACGTGCATTAATTAGTTCGTTAATTTTTCGAGATACGCCGTAAAGTTCGGATTTCATTACCAACAATGACATACATGCAATAAAACTAGGGCCTCGGGTGCCTCGTTTCTCATGAGGGTATTGATGTTCTCGCATTGAATGATTAATACATACATACATACATATATATATATATATATATATATATATATATATATATATATATATATATATATATATATATATATATATAAATATAAATAAAATGTCGCTTAATATCAAATTCACGCTACTCAGGAATATCTCCGACGGAGATATTCCTGAGGTAGCGTGAATTTGATATTAAGCGACATTTGTAGCTTCATGATTGTATATAAATCACGGTGTGATAAAAAATTTCATATATATACTGTATATATGTGTCCTTGTGCGTATTTTCACAGAGTAATAGACACAGCAGTTACTTGAGGCCAATCATTTATCACTCCTCATCTCATACGCAGGACAGTTAGAAATTATTCCATACGGGAAACTAAGGAAGTTCCATTATAAGAAATTAAGAATAGAAGATTTAGATGGTTTGGACATGTCCTTCGCAAAACCCTAGGGAGAGTGGTACATGATAGTGTCACCTGGGCTCTTCTGGGTTACAGAAGAGTCAGAAGAACCACACCTACTTGGATGAGAACTATGAGAAGGGAAGCTGGGGATGAGTGGAGATTTGTGGAAGAAAAAGCAAAGGAAAGACAAGAGTGGCGAACTTTCAGAGGCCCGCTGAGTCAGAGGAGATAATGATGATTTCACTCTGAGAAATGAAATTTGGGAATCTCTAAACCTGAAATAGCTACTCTGTATCATAATGTGGAAACACTGATAAAAATACACGAATACAGAATAGCCACAGGCGGCATAATAAAGATCATAATCCTATCGTCCCTTTTTTTTGGCAAAGTGTCCAACATGCATTTTTTTTTTTTTACATTTTTTGAGTTATCTGCATTGACACTGATTTTATCATTGACTTCCTGTTTTAGCTGAATATTAATTGTCTCACCAAAAATACTGGATAATGAGAGAAAAAGACTTCATACTTTGCTGAAACAAGAATTTAATGATAAAATCACCGTAGATGCAGATAACTCAAAAATTTCAAGAAATGCATATTCGACACTTTGCCAAAAACTGGACGCTATAATGGATCCATTTTCAAATAAAAATATATCCAAAATCAGGACTCAACCACAGATCTCAACGATGGCGTTTCATCGCCTGGCAAATGCCAACACAAATGAATCTCAGCACTCAGCACCCAGACTTAAATGTCAGGAAGGACTCTCATTTCACTCATAGTCACAATAATGTCAAGATCATGTACAGAACCTTGACCGAATATGTATGTAGAATCTATTGGTCACTTTTCACCAGATACATATACATACATAATTATAATAGCCACAATGCCCTCTTAACTTCTCGAATTCTTCGCGCTTTTCTGGATACGCTTGTCACTACAAAGCCTTAGATCCAAGTGCAAGATTTTTGAAGCAGTTATGATATCCGGTAGCGGGAAACGAACCAGCGTCCCATAATCACAACGAGAGAGAGAGAGAGAGAGAGAGAGAGAGAGAGAGAGAGAGAGAGAGAGAGAGAGAGAGAGAGAGAGAGAGAGAGAGACGTAATGCAACCAATGAGTAAAACTGAGACTGATTCAGCAAAAACGATAATAGGGAAGGAAAAAACCAAGAATTTACTCTGACAAAAATAAGAGAGCCACCCTCTCTCCCAACCCATGTGACCTACAGCCGCTTGCATACCAATCCTACAACTTCTAATTAAAACATGTACGCTCAGAAGATAAATGTGTCGTTCATAAATAATTGTAAACAATAAGAAATTTATTTGGAATTTGAAAGACCCGACATCAAAAGTTGTTTTATTAAACGGGGCACTTTATAAACATCAGGATTTAGAAATATCAATGACAGGGAATCTCAAGGAAATTATGATATATAAGTTATTAAGAAATTTCCTTTCTTTCATAATTATATACAACATAATATTCAGATGCCTGATCCACTGCTCAAGTTAAAAGAGGCAGATGCTCTTCAACAAAATGAGCTTAACCTCTCACAGGATTCGATTTTATATCCACCAGCAATCTCTCTCTCTCTCTCTCTCTCTCTCTCTCTCTCTCTCTCTCTCTCTCTCTCTCTCTCTCTCTCTCTCTGTGTGTGTGCACACACACACACACACACACACACATATATATATATATATATATATATATATATATATATATATATATATATATATATATATATATATATATATATACATAAATTACATATATATACATATATATATGAACTAGGGATTTAGTAATTGTGTGGTTTTATGTAAAGACATAAAACCAGACGCGCGAACACGAGAAAACTGTACAAACAGACGCCCGTACATAAACATCCCAACATATCCTCTGCATATTCTGGCACCACGTATTGCTCGAGGCAATCTCAGTTTCAGATTCACATTCTGAAATATCTATTCGTCCAGATCTGGGCGCCATTCACCCGTCAACAAAAGTGGCACAAAAGAAAAAAACACACACACACGAAGGAGGAGGAGGCAGAGGAGGGGGTAGAAGAGGGAGAGGAATGAAGAAAAGAATGATAAGTAAGAGAAGAGGTGGGCAAGGATAAAGAATGGGAAAAATGAAGATGGAGTTAAAGGGAATGGAAAAATGTTAGGGGGAAGACAACAAAACCGAAACAGTGTGAGGAAGGGAAGGAAACAGGACGAAATGCAAGAAAAATTGAAGGGAAAGAATGAAAGGAAAGAGGTGCAGAAGGTGGAAAAAAGTGGGTGGTACATCCAACCAGTGGAGAGAGAGAGAGAGAGAGAGAGAGAGAGAGAGAGAGAGAGAGAGAGAGAGAGAGAGAGAGTTGCGCTTATCAAGAGCCAGAAGAGCGCTCCGACCTTTTTGACCGTCGGGTCGACGTGACACAACTGAGTTATTAAAGGAAAAAAATTCCTGTCACACTACAAAAAGTTGTTCTTTTCCGCAATCAACACCGAGCTTGTGGTTGTAGTTCTTGTTGCTGCTGCTGATGTTAGATTAAGCTGACCTTACGCCAGCAAGGGTTCTTCCTGCTACCATCAACCCATAAGTGCCTTTTTTTCTGTACCTGAGAAAACGTTCTCTCTCTCTCTTTCTCTCGCCAGTATATATACTGTATGTATATGTATATATATATATATATATATATATATATATATATATATATATATATATATATATATATATATATATATATATATATATATATACACATATACAATATGTCTCCTGTATTGCACGAATCACCACCAATTATTGGTTTTGCTCTACTGCAACACCTAAAAAAATATTGTGCAACTTTGTAGTGCTTCCGAAATCACCAACATTCACGAATTTTATTTCAACATCGTTACTTAAACTTTACCTTCATCGAGTTTATCAATATCTAATATTTTTTCAAAGGGTTCGATTTTAGTCAACTTCATTTACTACTTTCATATCCATCGAGTTTGGACATTAAACTTACCTACAGTAGCGAGTTCTGTCTGATTCGTATTCACGAATTTAAAATCTTAATTTCCAAATTTCATAAAGATTTTTGGGAATATTACATAACCAAAATATAACATCATATTCTTAGCTTCATCAGCTAGTTGGCAAATTCAAATTTTATATCTCTCTCGAATTTCATCACCTTCTCATTCGCGAACTCCAGCATCACATCATTCGCGAATTCCAGCATCACATCCCTCGCGAACTTCATCACGAAACATCACTGAGCATCACAAAGAGAGATGAGCAATGGAAATAGCTCACACAAAAGAGGGTTCGTCAAAGAGGGCGCTGGGGGAAGAGGTGAATAAAAGGCGAGCAAAACAAAACGAGCGATAAAGAAAAGGAAATAAACACAAGGGAGGAGACAGGATGAAAGGAGAGGACAACTGCAAACTCCACACTCGCCCTTCTCCCCTCCCCACCCCACCCAGTTCATTCATTTTCTTACAATAGCAAACGAGGTTAATGATATGCAAATATGAACATGCCGAAGCAGAATTTTTTCTCTCTCTTTCTCTCATACACACGCAAACACTCTCTATATATTAATTCTTTTATTTGGTTCTACTACCTCTCTCTCTCTCTCTCTCTCTCTCTCTCTCTCTCTCTCTCTCTCTCTCTCTCACACAAACATACATATTTTATGTATCTACTCATTTTGTCATCTCAACTATCTGTTTCCTTTACACAAACAAACACACACACACACACAAACACACTGATATATATATATATATATATATATATATATATATATATATATATATATATATATATATTATAAATATAATGCTAACCTCCATTACATTCTCTCTCATTGCTTTTTCTCCTGAACTTCCCCCCATGTTTATTAAACTGTTTTCCTGCGTAGGAAATTGAACACATTTTGTATGCTGATTCAATCTTACAAATCTCGAAAGGAATTTGAAAGACACAACGAGGGCGAT
>NC_089777.1:36824036-36829036 GCF_040412425.1 Macrobrachium rosenbergii
TCATTTCGGGAGATTTAGGGACATATTTACAGTCGCTCTTCAATAATGTCTGAGAAGATGATGGGTGAGTGACACTTAGGTGATGGATCAGCAGTATTGGATATTAACGCTAAAATCACTACGATGACTATGACTACTATCATTAAAGTTATGATTCTTTCTACTTTACTACTAATGCTACTGCTATCAAACTAATACAACAGTAATTGTTACTTCATCAATTACGAAAATAAATGCAAAATAAAACCGCCATATCTAACGATACCGTTAGTAGTAAGAATAATATTCTTACTACTCATTATATACTATCGTTACTACTGCTACTAAACCTCGCTCCTACTGCTGCTACTATTAACTATACCTGTGATTATTATTATTAATACCTTCCATTATAATCGTCACTCTCAAATACTACAACATTAATAGCTATTACACCTACTTAATTCATATATGCTACTAATGATGTATATAACCACACATTTTGACTATTACTATAAATAACAGCAGCAGCAGCAGCAGCAGCAGCAGTAGCAGCAGTAGTAGTAGTTGCTGCAGCAGCAGCAGCAGCAGCAGCAGTAGTAGTAGTAGTAGTAGTAGTAGTAGTTGCTGCAGCAGCAGTAGTAGTAGTAGTAGTAGTAGTAGTAGTAGTAGTAACGTCAAGAAGCAAACTAACACCAGCCAACTAAACGCACACTCATGAACTTTCCGAAACACGTAAAATCCACATTCCGACATTTTGGCCTCGAATTCAATTCGTCCCGATTAGCGGACATAAGGCCACATACGAAGTTACGGCCTGCCTTGACGTCAAAGCCCTGAATTCGATATCTTATTCAATAGCGATTCTAACACTGTATAATTAATTCGCACGCGCGTGCGCACAAAGTCATACATTTTATATACGTATTTATACAGAATACTTTATACGCAAGCATACGTATAGTGTGTGTGTGTATATATATGCATACACGCACACACACATATACATATGTGTGTGTGAGTGAGTTTTTCTGTGTGAAAAATGAGTGGTGTTTGCATAAGCAATACGTCAACATACATATACAAATTCATACAAAAAGAACTGCTCAATGCTCATACATCGCATAATGTATAAAAAAAATATATACACGTGCAATGGCCGTGCACATTCATCCACGCATATAAAGTTTGTGAGATATGACTATTACATTAAAAACAAAAAGCACACATTCCAATGGAATAGAGCCCCAAAATCATCAATTTGCTAATAAATCTTACACTGAATTAAAGGAACCATATATGAGAGAGAGAGAGAGAGAGAGGATAGAAAAAAGAAATAAAAAAAAGGTCCAGCGTTGGTATGAGGACTCTTTTTGGATAAGCAGTCGCATTAAGTAATTCATGGCTTAAAATAGCACGCACGTCAAGGTACAACCTGATATATTATAAATCAAGTGCTCTCTCTCTCTCTCTCTCTCTCTCTCTCTCTCTCTCTCTCTCTCTCTCTCTCTCTACTCAAACACACAAAATTACGTGTTACATCAAACAAAATTACCAAAATCATCATTATGGTAATCTTATCAGTCTTGAAAATTTCCTGACAGACAGGGTCAAGAAAATACCAAGCAAGATAACGTACCGGACGACGAAATAGTCTCTCTCTCTCTCTCTCTCTCTCTCTCTCTCTCTCTCTGTTAACCTCATAACCTTTAAATGCAAGCATATATGAGAGAGAGAGAGAGAGAGAGAGAGAGAGAGAGAGAGAGAGAGAGAGAGAGAGAGAGAGAGAGAGAGAGAGAGAGAACCAAAATCAATACAATTACAACAACATTCCAGGGTGTGACGACTGGCCTCGTGATTGGAGAATGATAATAATAATGATAATGATAAGAAAAGAAGAAGAAGAAGAAGAAGAAGAAGAAGAAGAAGAAGAAGAAGAAGAAGAAGAAGAAGAAGAAGAAGGAGGAGGTGGTAATCCATTCAATGGTCTTCATCCAGTCCAAAGTAAAAATGAAAAAATAACGAACTGAAAACTTCAGTCAGAATCTATAGACAATGACTCTACACCTCAACGCATTGATCGAAAAGACCTCTGTTGATTCGCTACAAAAATTACGTTTCTTCGCGTTATTTAACAAGTGAGAGAATTTGGTACAGACAAATGCTGCATTACATGGAAACATTTGACTAAATTTCGATAAAACAGGAATGGGGTCCTTTAGATAAAGTAAAAGAACTAGAGGATATCTTAGAATTACTGGAGTAATTCCGATGATTCCACATTCCTATTTTTTATGGATATCGAGTATAGAGGAAGACATCACCTGGCACAGGTGCATTAGGAACAAACTAGACTTATAGATTAAAAAAAAAAAAACATTCACTGGTTTTTCCTTGATAAGTGTAGTAATTTTTTTTTTTTTTTTTTTTTTTTTTTTTTTTGGGGGGGGTGATGGGGGAGAGGACGGAAGTGTAGTGTCACAGGAGGCACATTGTAACTTCGTTCTCCAACATCAATTTCGAAGCTCTATTTTCGTAGCTGTCAAAGTGATTCAACAACCAAATTCGGGAGAAAAGCATAACTAACAAGAAAAATAAGTCCCTTTGAGTGTGCTCAAAATTAATGAGCAATACCAATATAAGGAAGAAAGATAATTTTAATAATAACATAATAATAATAATAATAATAATAATAATAATAATAATAATAATAATAATTATAATAATAATAATAATAAAACTTACTTTCAGAGAGACTGTCATAGCTAACTAAAAAGCATATTTATCCAAACCATAAAATTTTCACTTTCCTATTCATTTACACAGAAAAATAAAGACAAAAGAGAGACCTGAACTAATACAGCACACTGGAATTTGCTCGAGCACTCTCCCAACCAGGGCCCTAATGAAGTTTACCAACATATTGCAATGCTTATTAATTTACCAATGCAGCGCCTCTGACCTCAAGCAACTTGAAGTTTGTCAATCACGCAAGCAAACATTCTCTTCTCTCTCTCTCTCTCTCTCTGAGGAGGAGATCCACGTGACCTTATTTCCAACATCTTTCCCTCTTTCCCAGTAAGTTCAACGTGACATCTACCTCTCCCAAAGGAAGTCATATTTCATCATCATCTACCAATTTATCTCCCTGACAAGTCTGTCTCTCTCTCTCTCTCTCTCTCTCTCTCTCTCTCTCTCTCTCTCTCTCTCTCTCTCTCTCTCTCTTAACAAGATTCACATGACACCATTGCCAACATTATTTCGCCCTTCAGTTTCCCGGCGAGAAAAGACACATGACAACCGAGCATGTGCATCACTGCAAGCGATCGATTTCTCGATGCAAGGAGGAATGCAATTATGCCTTGTCCTTGCAAGTCAAGTCTCCCTCGGAAGGCGAGGGAAGGTTTCTCTCTCTCTCTCTCTCTCTCTCTCTCTCTCTCTCTCTCTCTCTCTCTCTAACGAAATAAATCATGTTAACTCGACGTCATTCTCAAAATACCAAAGACGGGGTGGGGTCTGGGGATACGTAAAGGTTGGTTAAGTAGGGGTGGGGTGGGAGGGAGAAAGATGAGAAGAAACAGCATCCCAGATTGTGAGAGAGAGAGAGAGAGAGAGAGAGAGAGAGAGAGAGAGAGAGAGAGAGAGAGAGAGAGAGAGAGAGAGTGCTATAAATATCCATTTTTTTTGGCCAGTATTTAATAAGAACGTCTGATGAACAGTATCATCCGATGGGGTGAAGATTACCTCGTCGAGGTCTTCCTATATTCAGTTATGATGTGATGGTGTACAACATGGCGAAGCACTGAACGCTCTCTCTCTCTCTCTCTCTCTCTCTCTCTCTCTCTCTCTCTCTTAGCCTCTTAGCCGTAACCCACTGCAGTCAAAGCTAACCACGTACATAATTCATTGTCTAGGGCAAGACAACGGTCCCAAACAAGCCCAATCCTCCCGATTCAGGGATCGAACGAGTGTTCCTTGACTGTAAGTCGAGACTAATACTACGAGGACCAGAGAGAGAGAGAGAGAGAGAGAGAGAGAGAGAGAGAGAGAGAGAGAGAGAGAGAGAGAGAGAGAGAGAAAGATCACGAATTTTAAGAGAGGAAATCTGATGAATCATTCATGATACTTAAGCTACGGGCTTAGGCTACTATATCAAGCCTTCCTTCTTCAATAAAAGATGAGAGAAGAGATAAAATTAAGGAAAAGTAGAAAGAAGAGAATTAAAAACTGAAAGAAAGGGGACAAACACAGCAGCTTTTATGTGCATTTATTCAAATGAATTAATTAACAGTAATCTAATCATAATATTATCAATAATACTCACTCACTTTGTACTCTTATCAACAGACAGATCTAATATAAACTATAAAAAATATAATTTTTTGCATTTAGTAATGTCATATTCTATACAGAGCAAGTACTTGATACTGTAACCAAAAAATGTAACAAGGTAATAACTATATTAGTTATCAACAACCCCAAGGCCCGAACTGATTAAGTCAATTCAAAAATAAAGTTGTTTTATCTTCATTACTTACACAGCATAGCTTTTAATGTCTCCATGGTATACTTTAAATTCTATTGAAGAAATATTTTCAGCCCTAGAGTGCACTTTCAGTCGTAGAAAATATTCTAAAATCCATTTAATTTATTCAAAAATTGAACAATGGGTTTTCATCTCTTCCTCCTCCTCCTCCTGCTCACACACTTGACTTCCATCTGTCCCATGATCTCTGTCAAAAGCCACTCCTCGACGAGCTATGTCAATACCGACGTGTCTCTCGTGCAGTTATTCCGAGCAATGTTTCTAGGTTATCGTGTTAGAAAAATTATTGGATAAAAGGTGACTTACTTATTCCCTCTCTCTCTCTCTCTCTCTCTCTCTCTCTCTCTCTCTCTGTCGACTTCTTTGCGCAGGGTACCGAATTCAGCTCATTAACTGAAGGATCAACGTTCGATTCTGAAACCGAACGAGGAGGTGACGATATCCCTAGCAGTAAGTCAACCGTTGATGGTTACAG
>NC_089777.1:36836536-36844036 GCF_040412425.1 Macrobrachium rosenbergii
TTATACGGAAGTTGGGGACTCGCTGTATGTTAATAACAAGTTGCTTCGGGTTCCAACCTTTTATGGGCTCCACTAAATAACGGCTTTCTGAGAGACCTGGGTTCGATCCCGATTTGAGTCGAGAAGAAATTTAGTGATTGTGTGTTGATGATTTCTATATATATATATATATATAATCAGGACTACAAACGTCCTTTAAGTCAATTCGCTCTACCTCGCATTTACGCGTTACGGGAATTTTTTTAGTTAAATGTCGTCCACTGAAGTCAAGAATCAGGACTTGTGGACCATTTCGCTGGTTAAATGCGTCCACTGTAGTCCTGGAATTCTTGGGACGACGAAGAACTTATTATCAACTAAAAATTCCCCTTCGGTAACATATATGAAAATATATTATTTCCGAGTAAACTGAATTGGATATTAAAGGACGTTTGTAGCGTACTGATTGTATATGAATCAGTGATGTGATAAAAGTCATATATATATATATATATATATATATATATATATATATATATATATATATATATATATATATATATATATATATATATATATATATATATATATATACACACACACATATACATATATATATATATATATATATATATATATATATATATATATATATATATATATATATATGTATATATATATATATATATATATATATATATATATATATATATATATATATATATATATATATATATATTATATAATAATAATGCGTATGTGGGTGTTCATGGCTCCATATTCCGTATATTCTGGATACACAGGATTATGCTTAATAATTTAGCGTATTAATAACTAATACAGAAGGCATGCACACTACTCAATATATTAGCTCACATGCAATACGTTTCTGTGATGCCAATTGTTTCCTTCCAATATCTATTTCTCCCTAACTTTTTGTTTCTTCTTATTTTCTGCTTACCTACATTTCCTCCATAACTATCCATTATTCTCGTTCTTATTTTCTCTCCTACCATACAGACCCTTTATTCTGTGGAAGCTAGTAAGGCAGATTAATGGCCTCTTATGTTTGATAAACAATAAAGTTTTGACAAAATCTGAATATTAAAAAAAAAGGAATATCCTTCCATTGTTTCTCCAATTTTTCCTTACTTTTACTATAAAAAGAAACAGCTTTCAGGACACAATTATAGAAGTTTCGCACACTTACTGCTTTTCTGCTGCTTAACGGAAACGATTTTCATTATCTGCTAATGAATACATATGTGTTCTTTACTTGCACGGCCGTTCCACATAAGGCTGACTCACCTGAAAGAGAAAAATGTTATATTAATTTCAAAATAATAAAACAGGTGTGACAAAGAGAAAATATATATATTAATATATTTCAAAATAATAAAACAGATGTGACAAATATATACACACACACACATATATTATATATATATATATATATATATATATATATATATATATATATATATATAGTGTGTGTGTGTGCTTGTGTGTGTATCATCTGAAGACCAATGGTAATGGGTAACATAACTTGAGAACACACTTCAAACACCCCGCGAAACCATAAAAGTCGACAGCCATAACTAAAAATTTCAACACACTCATTTCGTTAGCAATCGTTATTTCACTAAAAAAGGAAATTAATAGACGTAAACGTACCACTAATACACTGTATACCTAAATGAGAAACATTAACAGCAGTAAATCGCTGAGAGAGAGAGAGAGAGAGAGAGAGAGAGAGAGAGAGAGAGAGAGAGAGAGAGAGAGAGAGAGAGAGAGAGTTGTTAACCATCAAAACTGATTCCGAGAAGAACAGAATTGCATGGCTATTCAATCCGAAGGAGAAAGATAACAAACTACTTCAGCAAGAACAAAGAGGCCAGCAGGCAAAGGAAACCGAAACGGAGAAAAAGCGTGACGAATAATTCAGTAGCCACGGGAGAATGAATAGGTCACAAAACAGAGTCAAAGAACGCGTATATACGTAACAATGAGCAAAGACGTAATGTACAAGAGGATAAACGTTCATATAAAAGGATAAAAGAAAACATCAACAAGTAAGAACTAATATCAGCAAACAATGTTATACGAACGGATCAGCAGCAAGAAAACGAAGGCAGAGAATGGGAGGGGAAACATTCTTGTCTAAAGGTTGAAGTTGAGAGAGAGAGAGAGAGAGAGAGAGAGAGAGAGAGAGAGAGAGAGAGAGAGAGGGGCCATCATCTAAGCCAAAAGATTGATTAACTTTAAATTATTCAAACTCTAATGGCTTTAAAATCTACTCATAGGAGGAGAAAGAGCAGGGAATTAAAATCCTCTGTTTGCAATGTCCTTTTTCCGTTGATTTTCCTGTATTTTCACAACAACGCATACAACCAAAACAGTAATATAATATAATATATATATATATATATATATATATATATATATATATATATATATATATATATATATATATATATATATATATATATATATATATATATATATACATACACACACACGTGTATGGGTGAGTGTGTCTCCGTAGTATAAAATTGCTGGAGAAAGCAAGGAAAAATGCCATCGACAAAAGGTTGAGAGAGAGAGAGAGAGAGAGAGAGAGAGAGAGAGAGAGAGAGAGAGAGAGAGAGAGAGAGAGACCCTCTAGGCCAAGAAGATTAATTAACCTTAGAATTATTCAAACACAATCAAATGGCTCTGAGATCTGCTTCGTTCAACTGAAGTGCTGTACAATCAAACAGAAGAGGAGGGGGGAAAAGTAATTAAAATTTCCTCGTTTGTAATGACATGTATTCCTTTGCTGTCACTTTCAATCTCATAATTTACATACACGAGCACACAGACACAAACACAGATCCAGACACAGACACACACAAAATATAAATATAAATATATTTAATTATTCATTTATATATGTATATACAAGCGAACCAACTAAATCTATTTCACAAAACAAAAAAACAATTAAACGCCAAAATCTTCAAACCTTCCTTATTCTAATAAGGTACCCTAGATACTCTCCGCACTTACATACTAATAGGGTAAGTTAGCACCCATTTGCATAGCCCACTGGCTAGAAGCGGCCTCCTCTAAACAACCAACGGGAGGCAATAAGGGTTCGCATGACTTCATAAGGGGCCGGTAATGAAACGGGGTGTGGGTTTCCGTAGGGTTTTGCAAAATTGAGGTGCGTTAAATTGAACTGCAAGACAGACGTCACTGGGTTTTCTACACGATATTTTATGGTGGCAATGGGAGTAAATTAACGGGAAAACTAACAAACAATCTTCAGTGCTAATTAAGTCTTCTAATAAAAATAAGAAAGAAGTAAACGACCAAGACATGTAATTTAACGGACCAAGAGCAAGGGTGCACAGAAAAAAAGTTTACAACCCCAGTGGGCAAATTGCAAGTAAAATACAAGAAATAAAATCGCTAAATAGGTAGTAAAATGAGATATAACATGAGAAAAAGACTCCGCTCTGAGGAAAAGTAATAGACGAAAGGAAGGGGAGGAGAAAGGTGAAGGGAAGGAGGGACGGAGGGAGGAGGGGAGATGAAAGGGAGGGAGTGGTCATAAGGCAGGACTTGCCATCACCTCCTCCTGTAATCAAAA
The DNA here is from genome assembly GCF_040412425.1 of Macrobrachium rosenbergii. Classification (NCBI taxonomy): domain Eukaryota; kingdom Metazoa; phylum Arthropoda; class Malacostraca; order Decapoda; family Palaemonidae; genus Macrobrachium; species Macrobrachium rosenbergii. The sequence goes on from NC_089777.1 coordinate 36,840,150, forward strand.
CTTTTACGAGTTTGGACGACGTTGGACGCGACACAGCGGCATTAAAACGAGAGAGAGAGAGAGAGAGAGAGAGAGAGAGAGAGAGAGAGAGAGAGAGAGAGAGATGTAATATTAAAAATTATAATGAAGAATATGAGATATCAATCTATCTCCCTCCTTAATATTCCATTAATACCATTATCTCCATTCTATTTCTTAACACTGTATGAACCTCTCTCTACTACTGTTTACATTAACCCAATCTAGATTAGACTCTCTCTCTCTCTCTCTCTCTCTCTCTCTCTCTCTCTCTCTCTCTCTCTCTCTCTCTCTCATCTATTGACGCTCTCTAGGTTTCACAATCACTCCATCAAACCCAACTCCCCACTCTCTCTCTCTCTCTCTCTCTCTCTCTCTCCATCAACCTCTACCCCTCTCTCTAAACACTCGTCCCCCACCACGTGACTACCGATCCACCCTTTGCATCCCTCCAACCGGAAAAATAATTAAATTATTCTGCCCGATACCCTGGCATGATTCGCGCTGTCATATTCCCCATATCCGACAAAAAAGACAAAATCCACCGTCACATTCTCCTATACATAAAACGTGTTCCAGTGCGCGCGTGAGTGTGGGCGAGGATGTGGGCGTATACGCGTCAGGGAGGGGAGAGAGGGTTAACCGGGGATGTGAATCAGAAATAGAGTGTAAGTGATGGAAAAATGGAAAGATTAATTATGAGACAAAAAGATCTTTTTTTGAGTCCCTGCGTGTGGGTGTGTAAGCTGTAAGTAGCCTGTTCAAGAGATGTAAAAGAGGATCAACTATGAGAATAGAGTAGATAAAATTGAAGATGTGGTAATTCACGGTCATATTCTTTTAGAAAATAAATACATTCGTAAAACCGAGTGATTCGTAGGTGTGGGAAAGGGTAAGGGAGTAGGAGAGGTGTCAGGTAGGAAAGAGGATTAACCATGAGAATAAATAAAATTTCTAAGTGCAGTAATTAATTCAAATTAATCTTCGTTCAAAGTAAGCTGGGAGTCAGAAGAATTACATGGGCTTATTTATTGAAGTTTAATTTTGCATAAGAGGAAAGCATTACAAAATATTCATTACAGAAAAATTGCTGTGTAAGCACACAATTTAAATTTGTTTCACAAAAAAAGAAAGATCACAGCATCACAAACTCGTTTGATTTTTCTCTAATCTCTGACATTGCAGCGTCATACAGGATATCATCTATTAAACTTTCCACTCCCCCTTTTCGAATTTCTATCTTTAGAAGGCGGTGAAGTCAGGGTGGAAGTCTTCCAACTTCAGAGCAAATCTTCAGTGATGAGGTTGCTAGTCCCACACCTGTTTTTTATTTTCATGACTCCAGCAGATACTGATATGCATTTACAGCAGGGGAGGATATATGGGTAGTAGCATTGGGCCAGGAGCGAACCACGAGTCTAACATACATGGAAAGAGATGCACTCCTAATCTAAAGGACCCCAATTCACAACACATATATATATATATATATATATATATATATATATATATATATATATATATATATATATATATTACATAACAACAAAAAAAACGTTCCATAAAAGAATAGGCTCCGGAAAGAACACGAGACATTTTCTTGCACCGCAAACAAAAAGACCCAACTCTGCGGCAGCAAAGATATAAAATTTCGCTGTATCTCAACGGAACACTTTCATCTTCGGTCTTATAGGTAATAAGAGTCACACAAAATACAATTGCTTCGCGCTCACAGCTCATGGGGATGTCTGAAACGGGAAAATTTACCACTGATGTTCTTACAGGCAATTGAAGAGAGAGAGAGAGAGAGAGAGAGAGAGAGAGAGAGAGAGAGAGAGAGAGAGAGAGAGAGAGAGAGAGAGAGAGAGAGAGAGAGAGAGACTCGAATATCTCGAAATAAGAAAATATACCTATATTTTTTATTTTGTGTGTGTTTTCTAAAAAGAGAGATAGTCAACGTCACTCAAAATATATTTTCCATTTAAATTCGGAATTTCAACACTCAGCTATTTTTCCTTCAAAACATTTACAGGCAACAAAAAAGAACAAAATTTGTTTTTCTTAGCCCTAAACAGGGTAGACATGGCAGTGACAGCCATCTCGCCACCCCACCTCTACCAAAAAAAAAAAAAAAAAAAAAAAAAAATCGGGCCTTCCTTTCCGAACAGACCTGTCGACAGTTTTATATCTGGTAAATCAACCAACAGCATTGACTTTGCGGCATAGTGAATAAGAGAAAGGAAAAAACCACGATTTCAAAAGTTATTAAACAGCCCTTCTTACCGGGCATTTCAACAACTTTATAGGCTTTTCCCCTGTATGAATAAATCATAATAATCATCAAGGCACATAACATCAACTTATTCCTGCCGACATACATCAAGAGAGCTATCTCGTTACCGGTGGCTCTCCTCCATCCGAAATATGGCTTGATTTCCCTGAAGAATGGTTTATTCTCCCCAAATCCCATCTGGTGCTATCTCTCTCTCTCTCTCTCTACTGAACACACAGTAAAGAGCAGACACTGGCAACCTCTCTCTTTCTCTCTCTCTTCCTTTAATGAACACGCAGTAAAGAGCAGACACTTGATCTCTCCTACTGAAAACAGTAAAAGAGCAGACACTGGCTCTCTCTCTACTGAAAACACGCAGTAAAGAGCAACATCTCTCTCTCTCTCCCACAAAGAGCAGACACTGGCAATCTCTCTCTCTCTCTACTGAAAACACAATAAAGAGCAGACACTGGCAATCTCTCTCTCTCTCTACTGAAAACACAATAAAGAGCAGACACTGGCAATCTCTCTCTCTCTCTACTGAAAACACAATAAAGAGCAGACACTGGCAATCTACTGAAAACACACAAAGAGCAGACACTGGCAATCTATTTTCTAAAGAGCAGACACTTCTCTCTCTCTCTCTACTGAAAACACAAGAAAGACACTGGCATCTCTCTACTGAAACACTGAGCAGACACTCTCTCTCTCTACTGAAAACACAATAAAAAGAGCAGACACTGGCAATATCTCTCTCTCTACTGAAAACACAATAAAGAGCAGACATTCTACTGAAAACACAATAAAGAGCAGACACTGGCAATCTCTGTTTTACTGAAAACACAATCTGGCAATCTCTCTCTACTGAAAACACACAAAGAGCAGACACTGGCAATCTCTCTCTCTCTACTCTCTCTCTCTCTCTCTCTACTGAAAACACAATAAAGAGCAGACACTGGCAATCTCTCTCTCTCTCTCTCTCCAAATTCTAAGTAACTGTCTATTTTCTTTTGTTACCTTTACATAAACTCTCTATCTCCCTCTCTTCAACAAAGTATCCTCATTTTCTGTCCATCTGTGTTTTTGTCTGCAGCTCAGCCTATTAGACTCTCTCTCTCTCTCTCTCTCTCTCTCTCTCTCTCTCTCTCTCTCTCTCTCTCTCTCGTTAAGACTCACAATCCCCCCAAACTACCACAAACCCACCTTTTGACGGAGGGGATAGCAAAAATCAGGGAAAATTGGAACGCTGTAATTTTTCTAGACCGAAAAAGGGGACGATTTTTTCCTGTACGTCATAAAATGCGACGGAGGAGAGTGAAACGACGAACGAGTGACACATTTTATACTTTTAGAAGATGTAAAAAGAGATGAGCTCTTTTGACTTACTTTTACATCGATTTACCATTTCTGCATCATGAGTTATGCGCTCCAGGTACTTGTCGTTCCATGCACTGAGCTGTGCTTTTCTTTCCTCACTTTCGGGCATTTCATTCTGATGAACCTTGCTAGGCAAGCTTATGACCATCAGACCCCTTTCATACGAATAATATTATGAATATGTACATCACATATTAAACACACGGGAGGATATTACATA
>NC_089777.1:36849036-36856536 GCF_040412425.1 Macrobrachium rosenbergii
AAGCATATCACAATTAAAAGCGGAGAAAGGCGAGGAGGAATAATATTCCTCCACCCATTCTCTCTCTCTCTCTCTCTCTCTCTCTCTCTCTCTCTCTCTCTCTCTCTCTCTCTCTCTCTCTCTCTCCATACAATAATGGTTACCCTCACAATAGACGAGTAAATAATTAGGCTCGAATATCGAATAAAATTATCCAAATTACAGAAAACTAAAGAAAATGCAAGAATTTTTGTTCTTATTTCTGGTGCGGAGACTAGTTAAATAACCTTAAAAAAATATTACCACTAAATGTGTATTTCACTAACTTACAAATGCCAGCAGATTGTACTGTAGGTTTGCCAAAATATTAAATGATAATAAACATGATGCATTCGGATAGTGTACCTTTGCAATTCTAAAGAAGAAAATTATGATTACATCCGTATCCGGATCCATTTCAAAATTTAATCAGATCTTTGTTTCACAGTGCACTCATCTGGAAAATTTAATTGGAACCCACAAATAACTTGTCGATATATAACCAAAGATAAAAGTCTTGGATACGGATCCATCTCAAAATCTAATAAACTCCCTTGACATAATAAAGCCCATCCATCCACAAAATTTCACCGAAATCCATCTGTAACTTTGGAAAATATCTTTTAGACAAAGTGACATTGGTGAATGAAGGACCTCTCGTCTAACTTTGTTGACAGAGGTTATGAAACAACCCGGCTACTAAAAATTACTATATATAGTGAACCCTACCCCCTCAAAGGGTAAAAGTACAGATATAAAATTGTATCGTTATTTAATGTTAATGAAACGTAGGAAATTAATTCGCTGCGTAATGTCAAATAAATGTTAAACAACTCAAATTCCGAGTAAAAATGTTCATTCCATTTCCAATTTTAAATATTAAGCTTGAACTATTTTAACATTATTTATCAAATATTTATTAAATGTATGGAGGTTGAAGTAAACTATACTTAAAAAAAATTCTTTAAAGAATAAAAACTCCGAGATATATTAAATTAAATTTATTTATACTGAAAGTACAACCGACCGGAAGAAGTTGCATGTGCATAACAAAATTGGGATTTTTTTTTCCTCTGTATTTCCGAAATCGTGTCTTGCGTTTGTAATTAGAAATACGACATACTCTAAAATTACTTAGTGAAACGAAAAAAGTGACAAAAAATGCAAGAGGGTCACTCCAAAGTCGTTAAATGAATGAGACTGCAATTAAGCCATTTGTTTTTTATTAACCGCACAAAAGGGGCCTAAAAGTTTTACCAGGTATTATATTACAACAGCCACGTGGGGGTGTGATTATAAAAACAGTAATAACAATAACCATAATGATTGTGAAGATACAAAAAATTATGCAAGAAATGACATATCAGTAGTAGTAGTAGTAGTAGTAGTAGTAGTAGTAGTAGTAATAATAATAATAATAATAATAATAATAATAATAATAATAATGTACGATGTATAACAACAACAACAACAACAACAACAACAACAACAATAATAATAATAATAATAATAATAATAATAATAATAAAAGTCAAAATCCTTTACAGCATAGACAGACAAGCTCCTGTACCTCTGTTTTCTTTCACCGACCATTGCGTGTAAGCGAGCCACTCTTGTCCTCCCTTTACCAAGCATCGGAATAACCCTCCCCCTCCCCCCCAAGAAGGACAAAAGCCTCACTAGAGAAACCAATTTGCATTTTCCCGCAAGCACTCAATGAGGGAAACAAGTGCTTACCGTCATGCAAGCAATGGCACGCAATGAGTGTATCCCACACGTGGCCTCGGCTGTAGCAACCTTGGTTAACTTGGGAAATGTCTAAGGATTTTACATATGTATCTTGCAATCTTATAGTTTATATACATACATACATACATACATATATATATATATATATATATATATATATATATATATATATGTTATGTTGAACATACATACACACATTGTACACACACACACACACACACATATATATATATATATATATATATATATATATATATATATATATATATATATATATATATATATATATATATATATATATATATATATATATATATATATATATATTACATATACTTTTCAATAAAAGCAACAGATAAGAGGGAGAAGTGTAGCTTGTTTATGCAGAAAAATCACAAAATCATTTAGGCTATAAGAGCTTTTATTTAATTGAGCCGTGCAACACACTACTCAAGTATGTGTGTACATACATGTGTGTACACAAAGCACCAATATAACAGATTACCTCACACCTAAGCACAGCATACTTCTTACTCCTAGTTCCCCCTTCCCTTCCTACACAGTCAGCGTTATCGCGCTGTAAAACCGATACTTGAAGGCTTTACCAGATGAGAATATGATTAAGCCCCAGGGCTTCTGCCACCTTAAACAAGCACACCAGCTCACTGGCTGGATGTGGGTTAACAATGAAGCTGCTGGCGAGGCTTGTTAATATTGACAACACTGTCAGAATTGATAAAATAGAATAGACCCATTTACTCTGTTGATATGTGCAGCAGAATCACACCACAAACATACATACATACAGACATATGTACATACATACATATATCCAATGCAGCACGAAGGAACGCGTGGTTGAGAATTTCACTAAATCCACGTCAGAAGGTAAGTGGATTTCGTGATACATACACACACACACACACACACACATATATATATATATATATATATATATATATATATATATATATATATATATATATATATATATATAATACACAATATATACTGTATATCTTTTCCCCATACATGCAATAGTTCCATGAGTTAGTATTCCGCTTCTCAGTAAGTCTTTCAGGGATGAGGTTTGTACGCACGCACAAGTACGTATGTATGCGTACAAAACACACGCACAAACATACATATACACATACTATACATATACGTACACACAGTATATACTGTATATAGTTAGAGAGAGAGAGAGAGAGAGAGAGAGAGAGAGAGAGAGAGAGAGAGAGAGAGAGAATGCATATAGGCTAATACTGAAAAATGCAGACTTTCGAAATCGGAACTAAACATTCCCAAAAACACCATAAACATTGTAATTAACAATTACCAACCCAGTAAAATGTGACAGACTGCCAATTTCCAATCACATGGATTGGAAGCCATCACTATTTTCAATATCACCACCAAATTTTCAGCTGTATCCTGACAGCTGTGGTATTATGACTAGTCGTTCTGTATTATTATTATTATTATTATTATTATTATTATTATTATTATTATTATTATTATTATTATTATTATTATTATTGTGGTCGGTAGAAATAATAGTGAGATATTCCTTGCCAGAAAAACAGCAACAGAATCATTAATAAAATACAAAAACAAATAATATTCATAGTAATGTTACTGAAGAAGCATATCACAGCGTCATCCTTAGTCAAAGCAACAAAATAAACAATTTCCAAAAACTCCAGCATAAACAAACTGGTCCCTTTAATATCTCCATCCGAGTTCCCCTTCCGGTTCCCTCCCAACGGCTCTCCCATCCCCTTCCCTTTCTTTTATTGTGAATACCTGAATATATTTGCTGAAATATATTGAGTCCGAACACGTCAAATGGCATTCCGCTACTACAAGCTTTCAGGGGAAAAAATGGACGAACAAATCATAAATCATTAACTCATAATTTGAGGCTGTGCTTTATTAAAAAAAGTTCTCTTATTTATCACCTACCAAATTTTCATACACACACACACATACATACATATATATATATATATATATATATATATATATATATATATATATATATATATATATATATATATATATATATATATATATATATATATATATATATGTGTGTGTGTGTGAAAATTTGTAATAAAGACCTTCAAATTATGAGTATATATATAGAAATTATATATATATATATATATATATATATATATATATATATATATACATATATATATATATATATATATAATTAGTAGTCTTTCAACAGATAACCACAGTAGTTGTAAGATTCAGGGAGAACAGAAAAAAAATCCCTCAGTTGCGCATCAAAGAAAAGAAATAAAAAAAAAAATTTATAAGACGTTCCTTCTTTTCAAGTTTCTAGGCATGACAAAAACGATTAAATTCTTCCTTGAGGGATGGAAAATACTGAAGGGAACTAGAACCATTAACGCGTATTGTGTGTTTCTACAGGTTAGAGCAATTATCTTGATTGTTTTCTAAATGGTTGTTGAATATACTCAAAAAGGTCGGTTCGCTCATTAAGGAGTTGCCACAGGATGTTAACACAGTTAATAGTCTGTCCGTCTGTCTGTCTGTCTGTCTGTATCCTCCATAAGATACCAGATGTTTCAACAATAAGTACTCTCTCTCTCTCTCTCTCTCTCTCTCTCTCTCTCTCTCTCTCTCTCTCTCTCTCTCTCTCTCTCTCCATTTTCAGTTTCCCCTCCCCCTCTCTCACTTGCTCAAATTCCAGTCGCCCCCCCTCTCTCTCTCTCTCTCTCTCTCTCTCTCTCTCTCTCTCTCTCTCTCTCTCTCTCTCTCTCTCTCTCTCCATTTTCAGTTTCCCCTCCCCCCTCTCACTTGCTCAAATTCAGTCGCCCACCTGCTCTCTCTCTCTCTCTCTCTCTCTCCTCTCAGTTTCTCTCTCCCTTTCTCTCTTGCTCATTTCAATCGCCTCCTCCCCTCCTCTCTCTCTCTCTCTCTCTCCATTTTCAGTTGCTCACCTCTCTCTTGTTCAAATTCCAGTCTCTCTCTCTCTCTCTCTCTCTCTCTCTCTCTCTCTCTCTCTCTCGACTCTCTCGGAGTCCCAACTCTCTGTGGAGAGAAGGTTAAATTTCAGTTTCCAGCCCATTTCAGAACTTGCTCAAATTCCAATCGCCTCCTCGTTGCGCAAAATTGTGATGGAAGTCTATTTTTCCTATGCCAATGGGACGGCAACTCTCTCTCTCTCTCTCCATTTTCAGTTCCCCCTCCACCTCTCTCACTTGTTCAAATTCCAGTCGCCCCCTGCTCTCTCTCTCTCTCTCTCTCTCTCTCTCTCTCTCTCTCTCTCTCTCTCTCTCTCTGCCATTAAAAATAATAACGAGGAGCGACAGCGCGGCTCGAGTCCCAACAAATGAAAACTGTGGAGAAGGTTAAAAATCAACTGTCCTCAACCAGCTCATTAAAGCCAGAAAGAGGAGGCAAAATGAGAGTTGGCTTTCATTTGCTTCGTTGCACCGGAGGACCCAAGAATTGTGATGGAAGTCTATTTTTCCTATGCCAATGGGACGGCAACTAAACGTCCTTGTGTAGCCCACGCCATTCACACACAGCAAGATTGATTGACTGGAGCATTAGTAGTCATGGGAAACTGGCAGGAGGAAGGCTATTCCGTATTTAGCCAGCACAAGGTAAGACATTCGCTAAAACATGATTATGTCACGTCGCAAGACCTGCGGTCAACATGTAAACATCTCGTAAATATGTACTACACATTTGTAAGCAATACTGCTAAAAACGAAGGCTTCCTAGTTTCCTGCAACATCCATGTTAGTAGTAACAGTATTCCTAGTTTCCTGTAACATCCTTATTAGTAGTAGCACTATTACTAGTTTCCTGTGACATCCATATTAGTGGTAGCAGTATTCCTAGTTTCCTGTAACATCCATATTAGTAGCAGCGGTATTCCTAGTTTCCTGTAACATCTTTATTAGTAGTAGCAGTATTCCTAGTTTCCTGTAACATCCATATTAGTAGCACCAGTATTCTAGTTTCCTGCAACATCCATATTAGTAGTAGCAGTACTCCTAGTTTCCTGTAACATCCATATTAGTAGTAGCAAAATTCCTAGTTTCCTGTAACATCCTTATTAGTAGTAGCAGTATTCCTAGTTTCCTGTAACATACATATTAGTAGTAGCAGAATTCCTAGTTTCCTGTAACATCCTTATCAGTAGTAGCAGAATTCCTAGTTTCCTGTAACATCCATATTAGTAGCAGCAGTATTCCTAGTTTCCTGTAACATCCATATTAGTAGCAGCAGTATTCTAGTTTCCTGCAACATCCATATTAGTAGTAGCAGTACTCCTAGTTTCCTGTAACATCCATATTAGTAGTAGCAGAATTCCTAGTTTCCTGTAACATCCTTATTAGTAGTATCAGTACTCCTAGTTTCCTGTAACATCCATATTAGTAGCAGCAGTATTCCTAGTTTCCTGTAACATCCATATTAGTGGTAGCAGTATTCCTAGTTTCCTGTAACATCCTTATTAGTAGTAGCAGTATTCCTAGTTTCCTGTAACATCCTTATTAGTAGTAGCAGTATTCCTAATTTCCTGTAACATCCTTATTAGTAGCAGCAGTATTCCTAGTTTCCTGTAACATCCATATTAGTAGCAGCAGTATTCCTAGTTTCCTGTAACATCCATATTAGTAGCAGTAGTATTCCTAGTTTCCTGCAACATCCATATTAGTAGCAGCAGTATTCCTAGTTTCCTGCAACATCCATATTAGTAGTAGCGATATTCCTAGTTTCCTGTAACATCCATATTAGCAGTAGCAGAATTCCTAGTTTCCCGTAACATCCTTATTATTAGTAGCAGTACTAGTAAGTAGAGCCAATAACAATAAAACCCTCTGACAACAAAAACACCTAAAAAACAATAATATTTTTAAAACAAAAAGAAAGGAAAAGAGGATCCTCTAGGAAATGAAACGTCTTATTTATACTTTGCTCTTTGTAACAACGTTTAATGTGATCGTAACTTTTTTCTCCAGACGCAACGAATAATTAAAACCGTGACTAATGCCTCTCCCATTTCTCTGGAAACCTAATGGCTACCCCCATTAACACTACACGAGCCTCGTCTCAGATTTAAGGCAACGGGAAATTACATTTCGCCTGAAGTACAAACTAATGAAAAGATTAATAGAGACTAGAAATTATGAAGGCACTTAACATTTAGAAATTCTACGTACACATACACACACACAAACTCTCAATTTTATATAGAGATATTTGCCTTGCTTGAAGAATACTAATACAGTTGATCGATTGCAAAAAATATTTAAAATAATGAGCGGACATCCAAATGAAGGCTCTCAATCGAAAAAGTTACATTATATATATATATATATATATATATATATATATATATATATATATATATATATATATATATATATAATATTATATAATATATTATATATATATATATATATATATTATATATATATATATATATACATATATATATATATATAAATTTTATATACACCACATGATTTATATACAATGATTTATATACAATCATGAAGCTACAAATGTCAGCTTAATATCAAATTCACGTTACCTCCGGAATATCCCCGATGGGAATTATCACCGAAGGGAATTTATAAGTAATAAATGGACTGGTACTGCCGATTTATCACTATTATATTCCCCTTCGATGATAATTCCCCTCGGGGATATTCCCGAGGTAGCGTGAATTTGATA
>NC_089777.1:36859036-36864036 GCF_040412425.1 Macrobrachium rosenbergii
CAAATTTATTCAAAGAATAATGATGTTCTGCTCTTACCCAGATTCTCGTCAAGTCTTCCATTCTTTATTCAGATTCTTGGTTTTAGTTTTCTTTAAAAGAAAACTATTGTGGCGGCTTTTTCTGTCCATCTCCACTTTTTCTGTCCATCACTTTTTTCTTTCCACCCTCAGATCTTAAAAACTGCTCAGGCTAGAGGGCTGCAAATTGGTACGTTACGTTCATCATCCACCCTCCAATCACCAAACATACCAAATTGCAGCCCTCTAGCCTCAGAAGTTTTTATTTTATTTAAGGTAAAGGTTAGCCATAATCGTGCGTCTGGTAACGATACAAGACAGGCCACCAACGGACCGGGGTTAAAGTTCCATGGGCCGCGGCTCTTACATCATAAAACCGAGACCACCGAAAGATATATCTACTTTCGATGGCCTTGATTATACGCTTTACAGAAAACTCTATTGCGCCGAAGAAATTTCGGTGCATATTTTACTTGTTTCTTTCATTCCTCATCCAGATTCTAATTCTATACTTTCAAGCTCTATCAAGAGTCTCATTTTCCCCCTCTACCTGTACTGTCATCCCTTCAGTTCCTCGTCTACCTTCGCCATTTTTCCTCCATCAACCTTCTCTTCTTTTATTGTCTTTTTGGCCAAGCTTCTCACTTTCGTCCATTCTTTGTCCAGTGTCTCATTTTTCTTTCATTCTTCATCCAGCCTGTCATTTTTTTGTTCTGCTCATCATCCCGGTCTTCACTTTTTCCTCCATTCTTTATTCATACACTAGTTTTTCTCCATTCTTCATCCAAACTCCCGTGTCTGTCTGGCATTCTTTATCCAGACTCACATCTTTCCTCCTCCTCTTGATACCCCTGAGATATGCCAGGACCTTTCCCCTCCATTCATGAAAGTCAAATCCAGCTGACATTTCCCCCGTCGCTAAATCTTCGCAAATTTCCATAGGTATAAAAATGGAAATGTGATTATTACTGAGGAAAATTCTTTTCCTGTCGATTTTCCCAGGGGAAGTTTTCCCGGGTTAAGCCTATGTAGTAGGCCTACTTTTTGTCTCGGAATCACTCATTTCCATGAAATTTAACTTTCGGTATAATTCTGATGTTTCGTCCTATTACCGGGCCTATTCCTGTATCGTAATCGCTTAATTTTACGATTCGCTTATTTGGAAAACAGAAAGGCTCCGTTTCATCTTTAGTACGTGATCAATTTTTGCTGTAACGGAAGTTGACATTTTTTAGTGCGTGACCAATCTCTGCTGTAACGTGAAGTTAAAATCTGTAGCACGTGATCACTTATTGCTATAACGTGAAGTTAACCATTTTTAGCACGTTATCACTTTCTGCTGTACCGAGAAGTTAACATTTTTAGCACGTGATCAATTTCTGCTGTAACGGGAAGTTAACATTTTTTAGTACGTGATCAATTTCTGCTGCAAGGGGAAGTTAACATTTTTAGTACGTGATCAGTTTCTGCTGTAACGGGAACTTAACATTTTTAGTATGTGATCAATTTTTGCTGTACCGTGAAGTTGAAATCTTTAGCACGTGATCAATTATTGCTGTACCGTAAAGTTAACATTTTTTAGCAAGTGATCAATTTCTGCTGTAATCTGAGTTTACGTTTTTTAGTACATGATCAATTTCTGCTGTGACGGGAAGTTAACATCTTTTGTACGTGATCAATTTCTGCTGTACCGTGAAGTTGAAATCTTTAGCACGTGATCAATTATTGCTGTAACGTGAAGTTTAAAAAAGCACGTGATCAATTTCTGCTGTAACGTAACGTGAAGTTAACATTTTTTAGCACGTGATCAAGTTCTACTGTAACGTAATGTTAAAATCTTTAACACGTGATCAATTATTGCTGCAACGGGGAATTAAAACCTTTAGCACGTGATCAATTATTGCTGTAACGGAGAGTTAAAATCTTTAATGCGAATCAATCTGCTGCAACGTAAAATTAATAATTGAAATAAGCATAGGGCAATGAATGTGAGTAGTTTATTAAATATATTCTTGCTGCAAGCTATTCGATGACGAATTCGTTGACAACACTATTGAGGAGAAACTAAAATTCAACAATTAATTTGAAAATTATATATATATATATATATATATATGTATATATATACATAAAAATAAGTTAATATATACAAAAATAATTTGATACTGAACAAATGAATCAACGCATCCCATGATAATGACCTACGTCTTGCGCAGCGCTTTGAGAAGGCAGAACCATGCTTGAACACACTGTAATTTTACTAAGGCTGGACACCATATCATGTGCTTATGAGATTTTCTGATTGACGTGGAACTGCTGCAATACATCTGTGGAATTCCCTGAACTCCCGACTCCAACGCAAGCCAAGGTAAGACGATCGTGGGCAGTAATCTTGAAAGAAATGGAATATTAAGAGTTTTTGCCTCCTGTGAACATCTGGGGTCACAGCTTAGAAACTTGTTTTAACATATGATCGGTTATGGGTTACAATAAAGTCGAATGATTTTTTTATAATATCACTGAAGGGAATATATATATATATATATATATATATATATATATATATATATATATATATATATATATATATATATATATATATATATATATATATATATATCGAAACGCCAAACCGCGTTGATACCTACGCTCCCGTTAACACATTTGTGTGGCAATGACCACCCTCATTCAAACGCCCAATGATGACAAGCTTGAAACGGACACAAGGAGTCTAGAGTAGCAGCAACGTGTCCTGATGAAGAAACAAATATGAAAAACAAAAACAAATAATCGCACATAAAACGAACGACTTGGAGGAACTTTTAAGATTTCGATAGCTGAACCTGCTCTAGGAAGCCACTGGTATGAGACTGTGGTTAGTTTGGCGTCTTGTGATAACCAATACTTGTTTGTGACGTGACGTGAGTGTATATTCAGGAAAAAGTAAATTTTGTGATGATTCTGAATTTTACAAAAAAATTATTCTGAGTCTGTCAGAAAAAAACGACGAAATAGAAACTTATAACAAATTTAAAATTTAAATTTCATAGAATACAAACAAAGATGTTGATCATAAACATAAATTTCTCTGATGGCTCAGACGGGCATCAAAGCCAAATCAAGCCAAATCGGCCACTGCCATTATGTTTTTTGTGCTGATGGATATTTCTTCACAAAAATAAAAGAGCCTCTTAAAAGGGAGCAGATTATAAAAGAATATGTATAACAGACCGTTTCACAAAGGCAATCGTTTTCAAAAGATGCTACACAACAGAGAAGTAACATAAAAAGGAATTAGGCAACTGTGAAAGGCATTTAAACCGAAATCATGACGTCACCAACACGTAGCGTGTGACATCATCTGGACATCAATAACTGTAACAGCGATGGCGAAAGAGAGGCAATGAAAAGGTCATAACATGTAAAAGAGAGCACTGGAAAATTAAAATTAAGCCGCAACATCAGAATATACCTGTCAAGAGCAAAACCGCTGCGAATTTTTAAGTACAATAACAAAAAACTCTAACCGATAAAAGTTCAAAAAGAGGCAGTGAAAGAACAGATACGTAAAATTTGAAAAAAAAGTATATATATATATATGAATCTTGCAACTGATTTTTAAAGATAAAAAAAAAAAAATATACGACCTGTTGCTCTTATATTAGAGGGCGAAAATGTCAACTGATCTTTACAAGTTCTTTGTTAATAAATTAGAGGGCGAATATGTCAAATGAGTTTACAAGAGGAAAAAAAATGTTGACCGGTTACTCTTAAATTAGAGGGCGAAAATTTCAACTGATTTTCAGTTAACAACAAAAGCCAAAACAAGTAAAAAAATTCTCGGAACCGAATTTCAAACAGCTAATTACAACAAAAAGTATATTACAACATATAATACATAAGTGTTAGTGGAGACACATAAGCTACATACACTAATAAAAAAATGCATACATACAAATATAATATAATGTTAGTATATGGGGTTATGGACAGCTTTGTACAAGAACACAAATGTTGCATTTACAAGGCAACCTATAAAAGTTAGTACAGGCCCTATTTCGCTTAGAGCCAGTTAAGCCACTAATCTTTTTTAAGTTTTATTATTAAAGGAACCAATAACGTTGTTATCCGAGAGGACAACTACTACCATAACAGAGGACGGTAAAGTAGACACTTGTTTCAACATCATCTAATTCCTACTGTTTTTGCACATCTGCAAAAGCTGCAAGTGCCCCATAAATGTAATATGAATAGATCCAGCAACGAGCAACGTATCTATTGCATACAAAAAACGCATGACATACCATTTAACATAAAGCCATTACTCCAAATGATATCAAATGCAGCATTGTCGGTATTATTTTTTTTTTCCTTTTAAATATACAGTGATTACAGCGAAATACTGTATAAAACTATCAATTCTATCTCATATTTAATCTAAAAATACAATAATTATAGAAAATACAATGCATAAATGAGAACAACAGTGAAGTTGAATAATTATTATTATTATTATTATTATTATTATTGTTATTATTATTGTTGTTGTTGTTGTTGTTGTTGTTGTTGTTGTTATTGTTGTTATTATTATTATTATTATTATTATTATTATTATTATTATTATTATTATTATTATTCATAACTGAGCAGGCACAAAAACATAAATTGGACAAGCATGCTTTTATAAAATACAACTACTCTGGAAATGTTACTACTCATTAAATAAAAAATAAAAACAGTGAAAATACATCCCCTACATTCTAGCTTGCAGACAGTAAATAGTAGCCATTAGTAATAAAGGAATAAGTGAATACGTGCGTAAACATCTGGTCTTCACACCTCGCCAAACGTTTATACAGGTCATCTCACCCTAGAATAGTCTATACTGTAAGGATACTGGAGAGAGAGAGAGAGAGAGAGAGAGAGAGAGAGAGAGAGAGAGAGAGAGAGAGAGAGAGAGAGAGAGCAGACACGAAACAATG
>NC_089777.1:36869036-36891536 GCF_040412425.1 Macrobrachium rosenbergii
GCTTTTTTCTTTCGCTGTGCAAGAAATGTCTTTTTTGGCAAAAAGTTTTCGGAATTACAAGAGATACATTTTTGGGAGTTACAACAAAAACGTTTTGAGGAGAGTTATGAAACTTTTTTTTTTTTTTTGAGAGGGATTTGTGAAACAGATCTCTCCTCTTGCATACCCTCAGATCTTTCTGCGGATATGCAAGACCTTTTTTTCGAGCAAGCGTTTTTAGGAGTTGCAAAACAAATTTTTTTTAAAGAAGAGTTGCACCAGAAACATTTCCTTACGAGAATTGTAGGGAAAACGTTTTCAAGTGAGATATGAAGGGATGCGCTTTATCTGAATTTTTGTTGCTAGAAGTTTGTAAGGAAGACTGAGAATTTCATATTTTATATTCTGGAATGAGGCGACATTACGGATTCTGGTAAGGCCAAGATAACAATTATGGGGAAAGGTCGGTTACTACCTAACAGACGTTTAGAAAATATATAAGAATTTGGGTTCACCAGAGGGTTATTACAAAATGTAAAAGAAAAGCTATATCAGAGTCATTTCGTATAAAGAAAGGCCTTGTTTCATTTAGATCACTGGTTATGTATAAGGGAATGTCTTCATCTAATCTTATGTTCAGAAGATATAAATCTTTCCTAATACTGATGAATAAAATAAAATCCCGCTAAGATTGTTTAGAAAAAACTAAGAGATCATCGACTGAAAAAGATAAAACTACAGGGAAAGCTGTTTAGAAAAGCAACAAATATATTCGACAGCTGTTTAGAAAAGCAACAAATGTATTCGACAGCTGTTTAGAAAAGCAATAAAATGTATTCGACAGCTGTTTTGAAAAGCAACAAATGTATTCGACAACTGTTCAGAAAAGCAACAAATGTATTCGACAGCTGTATAGAAAAGCAATAAAATGCATTCGACATCTGTTTAGAAAAGCAACAAATATATTCGACAACTGTTTAGAAAAGCAACAAATGTATTCGACAGCTGTTTAGAAAATCAATATAATGAATTCGACAGCTGTTTAGAAAAGCAACACATGTATTCAACAGCTGTTCAGAAAAGCAACAAAAGTATTCAACAGCTGTTTAGAAAAGCAATACAATGCACTCTACAGCTGTTTAGAAATGCATTCGACAACTGTTTAGAAAAGCAACAGATGTATTCGACAGCTATTCAGAAAAGCAACAAATGTATTCGACAGCTGCTTAGAAAAGTAATAAAATGCACTCGACAGCTGTTTAGAAAAGCAACAGATGTATTCGACAGCTGTTTAGAAGAGCAATAAAAATTTATTCGACAGCTGTTCAGAAAAACAACAAATGTATTCGACAGCTGTTCAGAAAAGCAACAAATGTATTCGACAGCTGTTCAGAAAAGCAACAAATGTATTCGACAGCTGTTTAGAAAAGCAACAAATTTATTTGATAGCCATTTAAAAATGATAAACACCAATACGATCACTGTTCCGAAAAGATAACATTGCGATCACTTTATGCTCGCCTCCACATAAGGTATTTACACAATTTCATTTCGACTACACTGGCCTCATTTCCATTTTGACCTCGATGACCTCGCTTCACCATAAAGAGAAGTATTTTACCTTACAGTTGTTTCAATCTACATACAGAAACATTTCATCTGATAGTATACCAGTGCCTAAACATATGTATATTTTACCAAATTGGCCCCAGCCAACCAACACAAGGAAAGGATGAAACTGAATTTTTCATGATTTGCACCATCTTTTTCAAGATTCCAATTATAAGACGATACAGTAACACACTGAAATTTCATCTTTACAGTGACACAATCATTACATTATTCAGTTAGAATTCTGGCCCTGAATTCGCTTCCCACAGACAAATACCGTATGTATATAACACACATACATTATATATATATATATATATATATATATATATATATATATATATATATATATATATATATATATATATATATATATATATATATATATATATATACTATATATACACTGTATATAATATTATATAGTAAAGTGTGCACCTGATAATATTACAACTATTGAACTAAATCATGAAGAACAACGCTGAAACCTGACCACCTTAACAATATCATATTCACTCAGTATGGACAGCAACATAGAGGGTACAGCATTCATTAGTTCTGCTGTGCTACAGAGAAAGCCAGCTAAACGATCTTTAACAAATGCGATCGTAGTATTGATAAGACACAATCGCTGACTTTATCAACTTTGTTAAACAGAGGACTTCCCTTATCGCAAGGTTGTTTAGGAACGATAAAGAGATTGTCATATTAGATCACTATTCAACAAAGATAAGCCGCTGTCTTATCTTTAGTTTATGCTCTGTTACCAGTTTTCAGTAAGACAGTAAGAAACTGTCTACGCCAGTTAACTGGACACTAAGATGATAACTGTAAAATGCTGACGAAAGTATCAAATAAGCAAAAATAAAAGGCAATATGAATAATGAATATGAAATGGAGGGCCTTTACAGGCCTAGGTTTCCACCGCTTTTTCGTGGATGAGGTAATGTCGTAAGATAAGGAAGAGGGAAAAGACGGCTGTAATCGTTGTTTATATTCAACAAAAACGACTTTACAGGGAAAATAATACCTGGCAAACTAATAATAGTAATAATAATTTCTTTGACAGTTTCCTGCAAAAGGAATCAAATTTGCTTTAATAAGAATAACTTGGAGATATTCAAACTGCATTTGCTAGTAATACAAGCTGTCAAGAGTCAGTGTACAAAAGGAATTAGTAGAATGAGAACCTCTACAGTAACAGTCGATTAAAAGGAAACCATGTTCTGTGGCACGGTCAGATGATCCGGCAATGAAGAGAGAACAGGAAGAGTTTTGTGAAGAGTTCTATGAAATGGTTAAGCAATTTAGAGTAAACAGACGATGAGAGAGAGAGATAACTAGGCATTGGTTTTTGAAAAGCAGACTGAAAAGGTGATAACAACAGAGTTATGTCCACGAAGTGCTTTTCACAAAGTTTGTGACATATCCAGTAAGCTTTTCACAAAGTCTGGGATATATCCAGTAAAAAAAATGCGCAAACTATAAATTAACATACAAAATACGTACCAAAGACATATGTACTTCATATTATATAGTTAAGATTATAAAGAGATGCTTGAAGTAAATTGTACCTAAAAGGAGGATAATAAATAATGATATTTTCACGTTATACTTGTGTAAAGCGTAACGTATACATATGTATGTATGTATGTATGTATGTATGTATGTATGTATGTATGTGTGTATGTGTATGTAGATATACTTGCACGGAAGCATGCTGATTATACATAAAAATTTTATTTCAAGTAACATACAATAAATTTGATTATTTAAGAGCAAAAGGTTAACAACTAGGAAAGAAAATCTAAAACAAAAATATTCATTCAAAACAAAGTAAATTAAAGTTCTGGGCAAAAAGAGAATTACAATGCGACATTTGATCCTTTATTGACATTTTCTTGACATTTATATCCAGTTATCACTCCGAACCCTTCCTTCCCTCCACACCCCCATATACGCATGACCGTTGTTGTCGTACGAGAGAGAGAGAGAGAGAGAGAGAGAGAGAGAGAGAGAGAGAGAGAGAGAGAGAGATGGGAGCAGAGGAAAGATGGGATATGGAAGCAGTTTTAATGAGGAAAAGTGAGATAGAGGAGGAGGAGTTTTAGGAGGAGGAGGAGGAAGAAGAAGAAGAGGAGGAGGAGGAGGAGGAGGAGGACAGGGAAGATGACGGGAGGAGGAAAAGGAAGGGACATGGTTTACCGGAGAGATGCTGGATGAATCAAAGGAGTATGAAGAGTAAGAGAGAGAGAAAAGGAGGAAGATAAGAAGGAAACGAGGAAGGAGAGAGGCAGAAGAAATCGAGAGACGACAGAGAGAGAGTCGTAGGTATGTGAGGAGTGAGGAGATGTAGAATGGGTCGTTGGTAGTCGAGATGAAGGAGGGGAGGGGGGGTTATAGGATAGGCCCGATAACGGTTGTCGGGACTTGTCTGCGGGCGCTGCTGCAGTCTGGGGCGTGCGTGCGTGTGTATGTGCGTTTGCGTGTGTGTGCGAGAGCGTGTGGCTCTTCTCCGGACACCCGATCAATAACCAGCCCCGTTGCTGCCGCTCGGCTCTCTCTCTCTCTCTCTCTCGAGGAGGGTGTGGTAGGGGGCGGGAGGAAAGGGTAGGGAGGTAGGAATTCCTCTCCCAGTTCCAGAAACACCCCTTCGGCCTCCTCCTTCAGCCATCACCAACCCTAGTTCCCTCCCCCTCTCTCTCTCTCTCTCTCTCTCTCTCTCTCTC
Organism: Macrobrachium rosenbergii; assembly: GCF_040412425.1. Lineage (NCBI taxonomy): Eukaryota > Metazoa > Arthropoda > Malacostraca > Decapoda > Palaemonidae > Macrobrachium > Macrobrachium rosenbergii. Next base: position 36,873,356 of record NC_089777.1, read on the forward strand.
TCTCTCTCTCTCTCTCTCTCTCTCTCGAATTAATCTTGTAAAGTCTGGCAGTACCAGGAGAAGGAGCATCACCCAGTAATCACCAGTCATCGAAAAACCGATGGAAACTCACAAATGCTTCCCCTCCCCTCACAAACCCTCGGCCCCACCCCCGCAAATAGACCCTCCCTTCCCCCTGACAATGGCTTTCCATTACCCCCTATCCTCCTGAACAGGATTCTACCCTACTTCTTGATAAGATTCTCCGCCCCTCTTTAATGTCAGCAGCCGCGCTGTCAAAACTAGTGTTTAGCAAGTTAAGGAAACTGACAAACCACAGCCGTAGTCTTCTGAACACTGGAAGACAGCTGATAATGACTAAAGGACGGTGAGGGCGGTACCTTCACAGAAAAGGGTGATGCCCTTCAACGCGGCCACATCACATCTCCCCTCGGTTTTCGGTCGTCTGTCGGTGAGAAACGTCCTCTGCGACTTTTTCTTACATTCCTAGCTTTCTTCCTGCTCCTCCTCCTACGGGAACTTCCCTAGGAAGATGGAGAATGTAACGTCCTTCTGCGACGCCCTTCCTCCTCCGTCTCATACGAAACTTTCTTCAGACGAGGAACCGCGACGACGCCCTCCTACTATGATAATTATGTAACTTCTTCTTGATGAAGGGCATTACAATGCCATTCTGAGGCGTTAACCTAAGTTCATCCTCTTCGAAATTCCCTCCTGACGAAGGGAACTGCAACGACACTTCTACGACACCCCATTCCCACTTCTACTCCTTCAAACTTTCACTCTGAAGATGGGGACTGACGCCCTTCTACGACACCCAGCTTCTCCTTTCTTGGAGGATTCATTCTGAGGAAGGGGACTGCGACGCCTTCCTAAGGCTTCCTCCCTTCTTATCCCCCTCTTCTTCACTCCTGGGGAGAGGGGATTAGGATTCCTCATTTACTATAGCCATTCCATCAACTTGGTGCGATCCCATTAAAGACCTTTGGGTTAATGAAACTTCTCAATGCTCGAACGGCAAGACGCGCACGCACGCACGCACACACACACACACACACAGACAGAGAGAGAGAGAGAGAGAGAGAGAGAGAGATTTCGCTAAACTTGAATGACGCGTCCAAGGGTTAAAATAAAAAAAAAGGCTCGTCTCACAACATAATTATGTGTCGGATGAACGAAATTGCATGTTAAACCTTTCTGCATATTCCTTTAAAACACTTCAGTATGTTGCACTGCCGAAATAACTTTGAAAAAGAAGCACACGCATGCATATATATATATATATATATATATATATATATATATATATATATATTCATCAATGCCAGGGGGGTAGGTGGGTCCTACAATATGGCAGCATACCGGATCTCAGTAAGCCCTCTCGGATTAGGTTAACATTCATGAGACAGAACAAGTCAGACAAAAATAAATACCTCAACTAAATAGGGCAGAATAAGAACACAAATTCAAAACAAACAGAGCAAAGCATTAAAAGAGTAGAAATGCAGCAGGCATTCTATCCCAGGGGAAGAACCCTGGAAGAGTCATGGACTTAAAACCAGGATGCAACATTACATTTTCTGAGTAACGAAGAACCAGGAAACAAGTTTTCAGACTAGAGACGAAATATTATGCAAATTCTCTGATGAAAAAAGAAGCACAATAAAAATCTTCAGTTAAATGAAGAATTAGGATGTAAACATTCTGGTTAATGAGGAACCAGAATGCAAATCTGAGGACAAACAAGCTTATCATGTCGTAAGGATTCTGGTCATCAAAGAACCGGTAGTTAATTTGGAGATAGAGAGAAAAACAGGATGTAATTATCCTGGCAAACAAAAAAAAATTATATAAATCTTGATTAACGACGAAATACGATAAAATTACCGTTCTAAGAACTATAATGAATATTCCCGCTTAACGGAAAACTACGAAAAAAATATTATGGAAATAACCAAGATATTACCGTCCAGAGAAAAGGAGAACCGAATTCTCCGATCACCGAAGAATTAACTGGCAAAGTTCCAGATTACCGAAGCACGAGGTTGGAGAACCTCTGATCACCATGAATAATGAATACCTCAATGAATAAATTAGCAGTATTTAAATGAGCCATGCAAAATGCAGATCATGTAAATGAAGGAAAACGAAAACAATACATATTTTATCTCTTTCTTTCTCAACTATATACATAAACACACACACACACACAAAATCTCTTTCTCTCTAAAAAAAAAAAAAAACAAATACAATAAAAATTTACAGCCTTTCTGAAATTTATGTTATTTATTTTGTACAGCCCTCGAAAATGTAATGAAGACATTACGAAACGTCGGGAATAAATTGACCTTTTTAACGAGTCCTTTTGTCCGCCTCCCCATTGATGTATATCTGGCTGTGGTCACTGCTGTTTGGATATATATATATATATATATATATATATATATATATATATATATATATATATATATATATAGTATATATACACACACATACATTATATTATATATATATATATATATATATATATATATATATATATATATATATATATATAATATACATACGTATGTATGTGTGCGTATACAAAAGCATATATACTGTATGTACCCATGCATACATGAATCAAATTGTGTAAGGATATTTACTTACAGATAACAACAGCATACATACGCAAGAAGCAAGACAACTCCATTCTTCTGAATGAGAAAGATATGGAGGAGAAAATTAAATGAAATTCCCTCACATACAAATGACCATCTCTGGCCCTTACCTCCCTGAATACTGTCTCTGCAATATTAGGACATTATTCCACGACCATGTTCAAGGCCCTGCCTTACTACCGAAGGGGGAAAGGAAATGCTGTACTTTCTACTTGGCGCCATCTCCTTCACCACATTTTCTACAAAGATACCTAGGAGAGATTTATTGGAATTTATGACTCTTTCTCTGGATATACTGAGTAAAATATGTAAACACGCGAAATATAATAAGAAAGTTACATAAAAGGCGCAATATAAAAATAAAATCTTGCTTAATTAAATAAAGAAAACAAGGAAGATAATTTGAAAGTTATCCATCAAATCTTCACTCAACAAACACAAGATCCAGACGCATTCCTTGACGGCATCCTTGCCCCTCTCCAGCATCCCCCCAGGCTAATTCCCCACTGGGGAGCCTTGTCCCCTCCCCTTCTCCTTTGCCTTAACACTGAAAGGGAGTTAAGTTCATCTCGAGCCTCTTATAACTATGAGCCTGCAAGCCTTGAGGGTTAAGGGATAAGGCTTTTTCCTCGTGCGTTTGGCTTGTAGGCCAGATAAAAAAATAAGCTCGAGAAAGAGAGAAAGCGGAAGAAGAAGAAGAAGAAGAAGAAGAAGAAGAAGAAGAGAGAGAGAGAGAGAGAGAGAGAGAGAGAGAGAGAGAGAGAGAGAGAGAGAGAGAGAATAATAAAGTAATTATCGACATGTGTCCTCCCGTATGTTTGCTAACAGTTCAATTTGCTTAGTAAACTGGTGTCTCAACATGCAAACTTAACGAGAGAGAGAGAGAGAGAGAGAGAGAGAGAGAGAGAGAGAGAGAGAGAGAGAGAGAGAGAGAGAGAAAGCGCAGATGGAAGTAATTATTAACATGTATAGGCCAGTAAATTTAAATACAGAAATCGATTTCCATATACAAAAGGTGCTTCAACAAGAGTATCTAACAATACACAGAATGTCGCATCAATTAAATCCTCTACGCCACAAGGACACCAAAACATATGAAATAATTATCTCTGTAGACCAGACTATGGTGTCAATACAACAAAGGTCATATACGAGGATAAGAGAGAAAACCTGTTTGTAAATGCGTAAAAATGGCGGTCCCTCTTTCATGCAACAAAGCCCCTTCCAATAAAAATAAGATCGGGGACAATTTAATATCGCTGAATAATTAAAGTAATCTGGCTTTGTGTGCGAGAAGTCACCTGATGCACGGTTTTCTTCCTTTTACTTTTCACCAATTCATTTCTCAATTTAACGCGACTCTACTTTTCATCTTTCCTTTATGAACAAATCCTTAGGACGAGCCGAGGAACTCCGTCTCCTCCATAAATAATAATAATAATAATAATAATAATAATAATAATAATAATAATAATAATAATAATAATTATTATTATTATTATTATTATTATTATTATTATTATTATTATTATTATTATTACAAGAAGTAAAGGAGACGTGTGCTAAATGCGCTCACTTTCAAATAATAAACACAATAATGTGGTTGACCTGTTTTCCTCGAGCCATATTCTCTAAGAGAGAAACCACGGGTCTTGGGGACACAAAGGAAATCAGAGTTCAGGAGCAGATTTGATACGAAATGATGAAATCTTATCCCGACTTCGAAACATCCACAGTTTGTAAAATTAATGTCTGGGAATTTGTAAAATAAAAATAAACATTCCTTAAATGGAACAAGATGAAACTCTCTCTCTCTCTCTCTCTCTCTCTCTCTCTCTCCTGAACACTTTCAAAGTTTGGGAATTCCCATTTTCTCTATTACTGTTCAACTGCTCAAAAAAAAGAACGCTCCCAAAAGTTTGGAAATTTCCATTCTCACTTTTATTGTCCTACTACTCAAACAAACAAAAACAAAAAAAATATTAATAACAAAAACTACATGACTGTAGGCAACTAGGCACATCAGGATCTAATTCCAGAGGGAACCTGAACCAGGTAAAAAGTTTTCAATTATAAACCAACAAAAAGCTCTTTCCAATATTGTTTTTCCTCTCTTTCTCATTTCGTGGTTCAGAGTGTTTTTACTCCCCATCTTCATGCATCTCTCTCTCTCTCTCTCTCTCTCTCTCTCTCTCTCTCTCTCTCTCTCTCTCTCTCAAATTCACAAAGCTTTACTTCTCAATCCTATTAGGAAGTCTCCTCCTGTACCTTATTCTCATAGTTCACGGGGATGATTTTATTCTTTCTCATTTCCAGAGAAAGACCTTTCCTGTTACCTACTCTCTCTCTCTCTCTCTCTCTCTCTCTCTCTCTCTCTCTCTCTCTCTCTCTCTCTCTCTCTCTCTCTCTCTGGTAAAAGATTTTATCGACGAGCAGGCCAACTTACACACAACGCCATCAAAGTGTGCGCAAATCATTTCCTAAAAATTCCCCAAAACAACGAAGAGAATTCAACGAATCCCAAAAGATTCCCGGGGAAACTTCGGCTAATAAGGCGGCGGTGGGGAATGAAGGCCCTTTATAACTTAACTGGAAGATATGATTGGAATTTAATAAGGACGTTTAAAATACTAGTAATAATAAGATGAAAAGAGAGAAGAAAAATACAAATTCTATCTTCTTACTTCTCACGCTACTGATTTTACAGTCCTCTCTCTCTCTCTCTCTCTCTCTCTCTCTCTCTCTCTCTCTCTCTCTCTCTCTCTCTCTCTCTCTCTCTCTCTCATCAAACTCCATGCTGAATTTTTTTTAAATCCTCCTCATGCTTCATAAGCCGAATTAAATCTCTTGTGAAATAGAGACAGCTTCTCCAATCCACTTCATGATTTTACCAATGATCCAATGCGTAGTTTCATTTTCCTTCGTCTCTATTAAATACCATAATAATTAACTTGGTTTCAAACATTCAGCAAAGCTTATTTACGTAATTCATTTTACCACAAAGGCCCACAATGAGAGAGAGAGAGAGAGAGAGAGAGAGAGAGAGAGAGAGAGAGAGAGAGAGAGAGAGAGAGAGTGTACCTGCTAAGAGTGCCCTTGTACACAAACGAGATCAGGAGGCCACTCTGTCAGGTCCAGCTCAGCAGAAAAGGCCACACTGTAACAAACGTTCTTTTCAGGGAATGTCTCATTCGATTCCCTGGAGAGCTTGAAACTAAGAAGAAAGATCTCTGCAAGAATGGCTCAGGTTCTTTAACAGAGAACGCTTCCCGGGAAATGTCCAGTTTCATTGCAAATTCATGTCCTTGTGACTGGCATACCATGAGGGGGTGCGCTCGTTATCAGCAGCAATAATAATAATAATAATAATAATAATAATAATAATAATAATAATAATAATAATAATCAATTATTCGAAAAAGTTATGTTTCATTTCATAGAATTGATTCAATATGGATGCATTGTAAATATGTTCCCATATATTTCCAAAGACATAAGTACAATCATAATACATACATACATATCTAGACACACACATACACACGCAAACTCAAAGCAAAGAAAAATTCATTATGAATGAGGACGAAGACAATGGAAAAGGCGAAATTTGAGAGAAGAGTGTAAAGAGAGGGACGAGGAAGGGAAGGAGTAATGGGGTAGGATAGCTTAATTACCTTCTCTTCCATCCCCCGTCAGGAGAAGAAAACCAATCATGTGAGAATATTATGGGTCTGCTTAATTTATTGATTCGACCCAGGCCTTATCCTCCCGAAATATTAAAACTTCGGGTCTCCGACCCAATTTTTGGTCATAACAGGAGAATTCTAATCAAATTAAACCACTCTACTCATAATTGTAAACATCTTCATAATCGCCTGTAACGCAGTGCAACGCAAAATGCCTCCGTTATATTCAGCCACTCATGTCTTTCCTGTGTTTTATCTTCCACAAATCTCCAGTCTCCTTCCTTACAGTTCATCCCAGTTCGTCAGGGTCTTCCAACTCTGCGGGTGCCCACAGATTCCCAGCTGACAGTATCACATACCGTTTTCTCCGCGGCGGTGAGAAGGACATGTCCAAGCCATCTCCATCTCGCTTCCATATCTCATGGTCATACAGAACTTCTGTAACTTTCCCATTGGTACCATTTCACTATCCTGTCATCTCACTCCTAACACGCTTCTTGGGGTTTTCTCAATTCGACCTATTCTTTTAAAAATACACTTTCACGGTTCATAAGGCATATCCATAAAGTAATACAGAGCGTGTATTTTATATATATATATATATATATATATATATATATATATATATATATATATATATATATATATATATATATATAAGTATATTTATTTATATGTATATATTTATGTGTGTGTATGTGCATATTTATTTAAATGCATATATAGATATATATATATATATATATATATGTATGTATATGTGTGTATGCTTGTGTATATGCATTGCTACCACTATTATATTGCTGAAAATTTTCACAGCATTGGTAATACTACATAAAAATACATTTACATAAGTATATATTCAAAGCCTACGCCTGTGAACATAACTTCTCTATCTCTCTCATCCCTGACGAATCTTGCCATATTAAAAATATGAGAGTTATCAATGTGGCGATTATAAACCTGCCAAACTTACGAATATAACACAAAGGCCATTCTATATACAGCCCATTTTTCACTCGACTCTACCCATAAATTTTAGGCCCACTCCGGCGTCGCGCAAGACATTTTCTGACGAAATGAGATGCAAAAATTTTATCCTTCTAACCGGCCAAAATACAAAATAGAATTTGATTGTATTTTCATCATCAAAACACCACAAGAATTTTACCACAATTAAAACGAAAATGTAAAAAAATATCGTCGTCTCAACAACAAATATATAAAATAAAATAAATAATTTCTAAACGTTTTGTACCGAGAATATTCCTTACAACAGTGCAACTTATTCATAATTCATCGTTTGATTTCTTCATATTTCGCTTCCATATTACTTCTCTATTTTCCCCACCTATTCAGTCAAACGTCCTGTTCAGCCATATTAGTCGACTTTGCTTGAACAAAATGGATTCTACTCATTACTATTCCTCATCAATAATTGAACGTCTGGATTTATTATTTCCCCTCTTCCTTATTACTTCCACATTTTCTCCATTAGTTATTTATTTATCTTTTTCCTACCCTCGTCATTCGCGTCTTTCATTCTTGACTTTTGCTTCATTCTCCATTTCACCTTCCTATTACCTCCGTGTTTTATCTCTTGTGTTTCCTCCATTATATCTCCCTGTCGTCTCCATCTTCAATCATACTTCTCTTCTACTCCACTGACTTATTCTTCTAATTTCTTTTTCTTATTACCTATATATTTTCTCTTTAGTTCTGTCTATTTTTCTTCTCTTTTCTCACCATCCTCCTCCCAGTTATTCGCAATCTTCTTCTGTTCCTTTTGCTATCATTCACTGCCCTCGACTTCTTCCCTCTTTCCTTCCCTGTCCTCCTTTTTATCCTCCCCTTCACTCGAATCCCCACCCCCGACATCCGTCTTCCTAATTACGACCCCTCTTCCACATATTTCTCAGGTGTTTTACATTTTCTCCTTTGTCATCATTACCGATACCTGTCTTCTTTCTCCTTTCTATTTTTGAATTACCCACTTTTATTTTTTCTTTCCTGATTTCTCACTCGTTTCCAATTTCACTCCTGTACCTCCTCCTATTTTTCCATCCCGTCGTAATTGTCAATCAACGTCTACCCTTTTTCTCCCATGCCTTCATTATCACCCTTACTTAGTTCTTTTCACTCACCTCACTTTTGCCTGGGACTCTTTCTTCCTTTTTGCTAATCTCGTCTTGATTATCAATCAACTCCCAATATTCTCCCATTCCTTAATTGTCACCCATACATATTACTCATTTCCCTTTCCATCACTTGTACCATTTTTTCATACTTTATATCTCGTCTTTTTCACTCATTCCCTTCCTCCTTTACTTTACAACGGGTCCGTTACCACCCTAACTTCATACCCAACCAATTTTTCAGCCATTTAGTTCAAGACATTCCCTCTCATATTATCTATCACCCTACTACACTTTTCTACGATTTCCATCCTATCTAGTATTGCTCTCCACTTTCTTTCACTGCACCTTGCGTCTGTCTAAAACAACTCTCTCTCTCTCTCTCTCTCTCTCTCTCTCTCTCTCTCTCTCTCTCTCTCTCTCTCTCCCCACCCAACAAACCGAAGAAAAAATCTAAGGTAATCTTTTCCCCCATTCATCTATTATCTTACCTTTTTTTATCGTCATCTGAGCTGGTGAGAAAGAAGCGAGTCCATCTAAGGCGAAAATTTCTTCCCCTACTTGTCTCACAATTAAGAAGTTTCCTACTATCTCTCCAAGGAAAGGGAAAAAGAAAAAAATTGGAAAAACGGGAAAATACGTAAAAACCTCTACTACCACATTCTCTACGAGAAATAAATACGGTCCTGAAGAGCGTAACCTCGTGTGTGCTTCTTTATTCTTATTTCCTCTCCCGGCGAAGTTGGTGGATGTTAAGAGTTCAACCGTGTGTGTCTGTCTTTTCGAGTAAAATATATCTCCTTTTCTCTCACCGTCCGAATTAGGTAGTGATTGCCTAAATTTCCTAACTGTAAATTAAGAAGAATGGATAGATGCAAATATATGCTTACGGTCATACTAATATATATATATATATATATATATATATATATATATATATATATATATATATATATATATATATATATATATTAGTATGACTGTAAGCATATATTTATGTCTATATATATACTCTAAATATATATATATATATATATATATATATATATATATATATATATATATATATATATATATATATATATAGATATATATATATATATATATATATATATATATATATATATATATATATATACACATACATCACGTATACATATATACATGCATAATCTTTACGTATATTAACAAATGCTTCAAGAATTCTCAATAAAATATCTGTGCTTTCATAAATAGCTTCTGTGCCTTGTACATAACGTCTGTTATACTATTCAGAACTAAAACTGCAATCTAAATATAAAACCTCACAAGTATTCTTGTCATTAGGATTCAGAAACTCTCAAAAACTAGCTTTTTTCAGGTATCATAAATAGAGTAACTCCTAAAATTATTATTTTTTTCCGTCTTTTGATACTTCGACGAAGTTAAACAAAAATTAATACCGATGTCACTTTAAATAAATTCCTCAAATTATCCTAACGTTTTCTAAATCTCTTATTTGTTATATTCTTTTAATACAAGAAAAAACTTTGACCTATAACAGAAAAAAAAGGTACCGGTATCTTGGAACCTCACAAATCCTTAGTATCTCCTCCACTTCAAATGCCCACATGAGCTAAAAACAAAAAACATACGACTTTTCTTATCTTCTCCGCTTTTCCTCCTTTTAAAAATCATAGCGTATCAATGAAAAAAGAAATAGTCACATACCTTATTTTCCTGATTTCCATTTACTTTTCTTCATTTTACAACTCGCGGATAATCAGTCTTACTAAAAATCCTCATAAAATTCCTACTTCCGTATTTTACTTCATTTTACGGCCCATGGCGTATTAATGAAAAATAAAACTCTCAGAAATCCATTTCTCCTTCTCTTTCCTTCTTTTAAAACAATCGATAAATTAAGAAAGTATAAGAAACCTAATATATCCACGTATCCTTATTTTCCTTCATTTCCTCTTCACTAGACATTTTCGGCATATCCGTATAAGAGAGAGAATCCTCGCAAATCCCCCTTTCCCCACGTTTTCCCTTCTCTTAGAAGTCTTGGCAAATGAATGAAAGGAATAATTTAATTCATTCTATTGTTGAACACAACAAAGGAACTTGAAAAGGCAACGGAGAGCGACTGAATAAATTATCATCTGTTCAGATGCCCAACATATCGCTCTTAGAAGGCAAAAGGAGAGTGGTGGGAGTGGTTCATGGGTCTGAAATTCAATAAGAAATAAATAAACAGGTGATTCTTGGCCCAACATAAAATGCTGTGAAAGGCATACAGCCAAAAATAAATGTGAAAAATTTTAATAATAATAATAATAATAATAATAATAATAATAATAATAATAATAATAATAATAATAATAATAAAATAATAATAATAATAAAATTTTAATAATAATAATAGTAATAATAATAATAATAACGATATAGACGTGAATGAACGTGAATGCTTCTGTATATGAAATTAACACAACGATATCTTTTATTCTCACTTAAACATTCATGTATTGCACCCGCCTCATTTATATATATATATATATATATATATATATATTTATATATATATATATATATATATATATATATATATATATATATATATATGTATATGTATATATATATATATATATATATATATATATATATATATATATATATACAGTATATAAACACACACAAACACACACACACACATATATATACTCTTATAAACACAATTTATGTCCATATTTCAGTACAATGCATACTACAAATATTTACATACACACAAACCTGCCCTTCCAAAAGCAAGTGATCAATACCGAGAGAATGGCCGCACACGGCCTCCAACAAAATTAGAAATCGATAGGACCAATCGACCCGACCCAAGTGTAGCATTAATAACTCAAATGTAATTTCAAAAGTTAGCCTGAATTCATCGAGACCCTTGGCACAATCAAACACTGATTGCACATGACTGATACTGATATCTCTCTCTCTCTCTCTCTCTCTCTCTCTCTCTCTCTCTCTCTCTCTCTCTCTCTCTCTCTCTCTCTCTCTCTCCACCGGCAAGAATACCACCGTTCGATTCGCTGGCATGGCGTAGCGATTTTGGAACGTTCTGCTTAGTTCTTTCGAGCACCTGTTAACCTTAGCAGCGAATAATATGTCTGGTACTAAGTTAAAAGTCTGTGTATTACAACCCAGGCGGAAAGGGACTTAAGCCTAGCATCCTAATCCGAAAATACTTGCTGAAAACCGCTAGAGTAGCAAGCACATCCAAGTGCCATATCTAAAGATAAAAATGTTTGCATGTTTATATACATTTATATATATATATATATATATATATATATATATATATATATATATATATATATATATATACATATACACAGTATATATACCTTTATCCTCTACAGAATGGTTACAGAGGATATTAACCTTGCGAGCCCCAAAAATTTATTTCATGGATTAGCTTTCTTCCTCCGTACACTTCTCTACCACTGCTGCAACCAACCACAGTTGACTCAACAACAGTACACTTAATTCACTGCTTGGGGCAACAGGGGCATAATGGATTTTCACGTATCTATCTCTATAGATAGAGAGATCGGTAGATTGATGGTTAGGTAGTAGGTAGGTAGATATACTGACACTAAATTAAGCAAACAATCAACTGCAAATCAAGGGAGCTACTCAAATCCACATAATGAGTCAACAGTGAAATCTGGCTCATATACTGAACATCAAGTTAGGACGGCCCAGTCAGCCAATCAAGACCGAAGGAGGGAAACGGAGAATAATGAATCACAGAAGATATTACTCATAATTGAAAGAAGTGATCAAGAGAGGGTGAGAGAGAATAAAATTAATAAAATTAAAAGTATCAACGAACGGTTACCCAAAGCCTGATCGCTGGTTTCATCAATGTGAGACACAAACGGACAAACAAAAACATATGATGCAATAAAAAGGAAAAACAAAAATTTCCTTTGTGAGTTCCATCTTCAGTTTAATAAAAGCAAAGAAAGAGAAATAGGAGATAGAAAAATCCCATGATACAACAGCCCACGCAAAATCGTTGTCATGGCAACGGATTGAGAGGAAGGGAGAGGCAGACAGCGGGAGAAGATGAAATAAGAGGATGAGGATGAGGAAGAGGAAAAGGAGAGGAGGATTAGGATAGGAACAGGGTAGAAGGCAGAAGGAAAAGGAGAGCAAAAGGGAGAAAGAGGATAAAGAGAAGAGGGAGGCGTAGGAGGAGAGGAAGAGGATCAAGGTGGGTAAGAATAGGGGAGTGGAGGAGGAGGAGGAGGACAAGTTATGTAACAATAATAATTACACTTGATTCATTTTCTCTCTGTGCGCAGAGCAGTATATAAAAAGATATGTTTTATTGCCCCTTGACATTTCGAAATGACAATATTCTCTTACTCTGAACGTCAGGATTGATGTCATTTTATACAAGAGAAATGACAATATCGTTTCTTGCAGAGGTGCATACGTCACTGAAACCAGAAGCAAAAAATAAAAATGTTATAGTGATGAAAAGCTTCTTTAACTCATAATGCACGTAAGAAAATAACTGAACTAAATTAAGGGAGTTAAAATGGGGGGAGGAGGAAGGTAGATGTGGGACTGAGAAGTTCATTCATTACCGGGATTTTTTCGAGTGTGGTTAAAACCGAATGGGAGGTTGGAGGCAGACTAAATTTTAAATCACTGAAATGAATGAACAAGATCACATTCATGAATAAATGCCAATAACGTGAGTGCATTTACACATACACAATGAGTGTGCATGTGTGTACATATACATACATACAAACGTACACAAACATATATATGCATATGTGCATGTGTGTGTGTACACACATCATACATGCAAACGTACATACATACATATATATATATATATATATATATATATATATATATATATATATATATATATATATGTGTGTGTGTGTGTGTGTGTGTGTGTGTGAACCTCTAAACCCCACTGCTTGACAGAACCCAATATGACTACAAAACAGTGAATCATTTTCATCACCAACACAAATGGTGGGTTATCACTCGATTAAAAGCGCCAAGTGATATATTTTACCCCCCAAAAACTTCGTAATTACTTCAATCTAATTAGTGACACGGAGGCACCACAAACTCGCCCTTGTTCTGATACACTTTTCCGAGTTAATCAAACTCCGTGGAATGAAATGAAACGGAACTGTAGCGGAAAATGGCAGAAGGGTCCCTCTCTCTGACAGATGCCAAAAAGGGAGTTTAAAACCATCAGGAAGGGAATATCTATCTATCTATCTATCTATCTATCTATCTCTCTCTCGTTCTCTCTCTCTCTCTCTCTTTACACACACACACACTCGCATATCTATCTACCTATATATATATATATATATATATATATATATATATATATATATATATATATATATATATATATATATATATATATATATATATATACATATATACATATATATAAAAAGTGTGTGTGTGCGTGTGTGTTCTTATTAACACCTATGGAATAGCAATCCAATGACCTAATCTTGACCTGAAGCGCAGAAAATCTGAAAAAACCGTGAAGAAGGGTGGGGGTGAGTTGGGCTTTGCATCTTACAGAGAGGAGAAACATCTCTCCCAATCTATTTCATTGAAACCTTCTTCCACATACGCCCAAAATGCATAAAAATACAAGGAGGAGTACAAGTTATAAGTACAAAACATCTAAGTACTCTACAAACTATGCCAAGACAAGCAAAAAATGAGCCGAAGGTTCTTCTTCGCAATCGAACTTTCTGTACTGAATATAATCACGGCCAGCGAAAATATGTCTATATTTCGGTGTTCTCGGTATAATTCTGCATTAGCTGCGGCCCATGAAACTTTAACCATGGTCCGGTGATGGCCTATCCTATATCGTTGCCAGGTGCAAGATTATGGCTAATTTTAACCTTAAATAAAATCAAAATTACTAAGGCTAGAGGGCTGCAGTTTGGTATGTATAATGAAAGGAGGGTGGATGATCAACATACCAATTTGCAGCCCTCTAGCCTCAGTAGTTTTAAGATCTGCGGGCGGACAGAAAAAGTGCGGACGGACAGACAAAGCCGGCACAATAGTTTTCTTTTACAGAAAAATAAGAAGAGAATTAAGGCTAACTGTGTATCAGGACGACAGTAAACATAAAAAAAAATAAAAAACAAAACAACCGTTCAAAACTCAAGAATTGACACAAACAGCAAACCAGGACAAAAGAAGGCTACATGAACAAGATGATATAAACCCCAAGTGCTTATAAATCAACATAAATATAATACAATAAAGAAAGTCTCTATTTTCACAGCACCATTCCAATCACGTTCCGCACAGTCCGAAACAATTCTGGAAACCTCAGGTCGCCGCACAAAGAATGAAGAAACGTTCCGGAACGTTTGAAGAAATCTGACACGAGTTACTGCACCTTCTATGCAAATGCTTCAGGAATTAGCATAGAAACTATGAATATAAGGCGGGGAAGACCTACTACAGGAATCCATTGTTCTCTGTAAAGTTATTCAATAGAGTTTTGCTAAGAAAATATTTCTATAATCATATTATAGGTTACAATGTCTTCTGATATATAAACAGTATATATAACTGTATATGTGTATATATATGTATGTATATATACATGTATAGTATTATATATGTGTGTATGTGTGTGTATATATGAACAGTATATATATATATATATATATATATATATATATATATATATATATATATATATATATATATATATATAAAATGTGCTTTGATTCATCAGCCCACCACAATCAACTGAGCATGACCTAAAGCATTCCGGCCCTCTCAGAAATCGCACCCACGACCTTTCGCGACCTTTATTATTATTATTATTATTATCTAAAATGGTCCATCCACTTACTTTTCCAAAAAAAAATTCATGCCAGTATGTTATAAAAAAAAATGTGGGTCAAGTAAAATGCATTGAAATTTAGAATCAAAATACATGAATACACACAGGTGCACTATACTTCCTTCCGTTCAGTAGCTTCAAAATTTCCAAAACCTGCCTTAGAAGTAATCACGAGAAACTCCGCTCGACGTCTAGATATGCAATCATATAAGAAAAATATTAAAAATTATACATCTGCGACCGAAACACACAAACGTAATATCTCACAAAAACGATTGCAAAAAATTACACCAATGGTAGAATTTTTGCACAATTTAAAAATAAAAAAAAAATCTACATGAACAGGAAACAAATATAGAGATCCAAAATCCTCGCAAATTATACAAAACCCGTCCTTTTTTCTACACTAAAAACAAAAGCCACATGAATCACACAGCATATTCACTTTGAAAAAAAAAATGCTCCGGGTGCCCTGAAAAAAAAAATGCACTAACGCCTAAAATCCCTGCTAATTAGGTATAAAAATAAATATAAACATCAAGGCATAATCTGGCCAACTAAAAAAAAAAAAAAAAAAAGAGAGAGAGAGAGAGAGAGAGAGAGAGAGAGAGAGAGAGAGAGAGAGAGAGAGAGAGATCCACCAACGCCCAAGAAAAAAAACTGGATTTATATTTCGTTCTTATTACATATCTCAAATTCGAATCCACGTCGTCTTTTGATCGAATGTCCACCACTTAACTAAATTTCACAAAAATCCTCACAATGCCATCGAACTTGAAAGCATTATACACGAGCAACATGTTGAATTCTTCAACACTTAGCATATTAGGTCCCTCACCCACCCACCCCTTTCCACATCCCCTAAACGCCCAAAATCGATATCTGGATCTCCGAAACGGCTGAACGGATTTCGATGAAATTTGGAACGACTAGAGACCTTAGTGTGAAACCTCTAAAGCCAAAGTTTCACCCCGATCGGCTTAATACTTCCAGAGTTATAAAGGGCCAAAGTCGGGGTTTTTGTGTACCCCGGGTGGCTGGGCTTTGCTAACCGGCAACTACCGTGGCGGTTGCTCCAGTTGTAACTTACTGAGATCCCTCATTGGAAGGCAAACATACAAAGAGAATGCAGATATTTTATGCATAAAAATACAAAGGCGCAGGCACAGAAGCCAGATAACCTCCCATTCAACTTCGTTTGCGGAGGTAATAAACGTCCAGAAATTAATTCAAGAAAAACAGTAATTCAACACAAAAATGCAAAGCAATAAACACAATGTTACGGAATAAAGCCCAATTACGCTGTTTTATCCTAGCCTGGTTTCCACTTTGGATTTTCATAATTAGTTTTGCATCATCCAAAAAAGAAAGGAAATGAAAGGACGATAGGAAATAAGGAAAATGGAATAAATGATGTAATCGAAATAAAACAATAAATCAAAGAATAATAAACTTAAGAAAACTAGAATAAATTATGATAAGCAATCACAAAACTGAAGAGTATGTTACGGGGAAATATGATTTAAATAGCATGAAAAACTGGCTTAAAATTTCTGAAAAGAATTGGGGAGAGAGAGAGAGAGAGAGAGAGAGAGAGAGAGAGAGAGAGAGAGAGAGAGAGAGAGTTTGAGAGAGGTGTATACAGAATGAGTTTTAACATGAGATACACAAAATGATTATAATCAACATAACAACTCATTCATCTTTGCAGGGAGAGAGAGAGAGAGAGAGAGAGAGAGAGAGAGAGAGAGAGAGAGAGAGAGAGAGAGAGAGAGAGAGAGAGCCTCATCGACCTATAAATGGAATATGGGATGTTTAAAAAAAAAAAAATTCACAGATCGAGAGAGAAAATTTTATAAATCGATATACAAAGGTTGTCTTTATAAAAATCTATAGTGCACGTGCGCTACACACGTACGCTAATAGAGAGAGAGAGAGAGAGAGAGTCATTTTAATCTACACTTCCATATACAGAGTTCTAATAAAAAACAGAGAGAGAGAGAGAGAGAGAGAGAGAGCGTTGAAATGCCGGGAAGCTGAGAGGTGGAATGGGGGAGAGGAGAATCATACAAGGTCTTTACAGCGCAGAAAAATCCTCGACCATGTGACGTCACACCAACCCTCGACCCCGCCCACCGCCACACGAGAGGGGAAACTCACCCACGACACTCGACCGGCAAACCACTCAATACTTGATTTCACACACATTTTCGAATTTACAGAAATGTTATTATGACTTAAATACAACAACTTAAGGAAGAAGCCTATGGATATAACATGATGAAAAAAATCACTCAGAATATCGTTAACAAGCGAGAACTAAAATCAAAACTAAGGACAGTGAAGAGAAGCATATAATAATTACATAATTACAATGACTTTTTCCTAGTAAACCCGTTTGCCCTAAAAAGGGTGGTTCCAGAGAAAACAAAGGCACCAGTCACTGGCACATTCAACCTACCAATAGTTCCTCGTTGGACTGGACGGTACCGTTCTCGGATAGCACTCTGCAGGGCCCCGAGTTCGAATCTCGGCCGGCCAATGAAGAATTAGAGGAATTTATTTCTGGTGATAGAAATTCATTTCTCGGTATATTTTGGTTCGAATTCCACAATAAGCTGTAGGTCCCGTTGCTAGATAACCAATTGGTTCTTAGACACGTAAAATAAGTCTAATCCTTCGGGCCAGCCCTAGGAGAGCTGTTAATCAGCTCAGTGGTCTGGTTAAACTAAGGTATACTTAACTTTAGCATGAAACCACCAAACAGCAACTTTC
>NC_089777.1:36904036-36926536 GCF_040412425.1 Macrobrachium rosenbergii
ATACCGTCAACTGTCCCTTCCCATTCACCAATTTGGTGGCAAGCAAGCAACAACAACATCGGGGGAGCACTGGCATGCGCCATTAACTTAGGTAAAGGGTTCCAATCATGCCTGCCTTTGATCTTCCCAATGAAAGTCGAAAACCTACCAAATTTACCTCTTAGCATTATTACTAGGGTATTGTTAACTTTACTGATTTTATTATCAATGATAGTAGTATTTTATTTGTGTCCCTGGGATCCACGCCATCCATCCCACAAAGGTCTTTTTGTATATTACAACATATACATACTATACTTGTATATACATAGGACTAAAAAACAGCATGTTATTATTATTATTATTATTATTATTATTATTATTATTATTATTATTACACCTTAACAAACATCACATTATACGCCAACGCTTGCTGAATTAGATATCAAAATTAGTTTCGGTGCGGTATCAAGAGAATGGACATCACGAATTTCTTTATAAGGCCTAGACTACATAAACTTGCCGTCCAGTCAGCTTGTGCACAAGACGTGGAAAGAAATCGTGGAGAATATCACAGGCGAAATCATGCGATCCATCAAAGTCTCATGTATAAGGAATAACGTTGACCAAAGCGTGTTGCACGCAACATCTTTCAACTTCAGTTTCACTTGCGTAGGAATATTTCTGTTCGTGTGTGTGCGTGTGAACGTGCAAGTAAGCTCGTCTTGCCGTAAAATAACTACTGTTTTCATAAATGGGAAACTACCCTTTCAAGAAAAGATACATTCATTCCCCGATGCATTTGCAAATGCTTACAATCCCATTTTCTATGATAAGTCACATAGTTCCCATGGCAACAATTCTCTGCCAAAAGGTCACCTTTAGAGTACAAGTAGCAAAGTATCAACAAGACCCATTCGTCTGTTCTTGTGTTATCCTGAAAGCACAAACATAAAAGCAAAAATACTCTTTCTCGATTCCATTTAAGCTAATGATCTCGGGACGGTCACAACTTGTATATATCTACAAGCTTTCATCAAAACCCGTTCATCAGTTCTAGAAATATCATGCTATAAATACACGTGAACAGACATAGTACTGCATTACCAATATTATTCCACATATGATGAACAAACCACATTAAAAAATATGCATAATAAAGACACTTTCAAAGGAAGAGTATTGAAGATGCATTGGCGGATATACATATACTATTATTTTTATTACTATCATTATTATTGGCATCTGTCCTGTTCATTAATAATCTTATTATTATTATTATTATTATTATTATTATTATTATTATTATTAATTATTATTCATAGTAGCACGTGCTTTGAAATGTAGAAACAAATTCACAGTTATGTACGGGTACATATATTTACTCATACATAACTGGATTCGTTTTCCCATTATTATTATTATTATTATTATTATTATTATTATTATTATTATTAAAACCCTCAACAAAGCCATCTTTGTGGAATTAAAAATTCATGAAAAAAACGCACTCCGCTAAACCAACACATTTCCATACCAAGGCTCAGCAAGCCACTTGTCTCCTTCATTCCCACAAATGCCGAGGACAAGTGCGAACTTCCAAGATGAATATCCGCGTCAAAATGTCAAAAAATATTCCGCTAAGCACGTGCCCAAGCGACAGATTTCGAGATAACCTCACATTTAACCTTCGGAGGAATAGCAGGGAGAGACGATGAGTACTTGCTGGAGAGAGAGAGAAAGAGGAGAGGGACAAGAAGAGGTGTAAGGGAAGAAAAACAAAAGGTGAGGAGGGTAAAGGAAGAGGTGAAAAGGAGTGAAAAAAAAAGTGAGGAGGGTAAAAGAAGAGGTGAAAAGGAAAAAAAATCAGTAGGAGTAGGAGATGGAGGGCGACTAAGAGGAAGAGGGGGAAAAGGAAGAAGTGGAATAAAAGGAAAAGAGGCGAGGGGGAGTAGGAGCTAGAGGAGGAGAAAGAGGAGAGGAGGAGAAGCTGAAATGGCAAGAGTGAGGAGGGACTGAACGTGAAGCGTAGGACTGAAAATGAGAAACAAGGCAAAGATTATAAAAAGAAAAGTTGAAAAAGATGAAAAGGAAGAAAAGTTTTAAACTGGATACTATTTAAAGAGAAAACAGGACTAAAAATTAAGAGTAAATTAACATCAATATAAAACAGACGGGGAAAATGAAAACAAGAGTAAGAGAGAATAAAAGAGAGAACAAAACTGAGATGAAACATTACACGAAAATGTTAAGCTAGGAATAACAAAGACCAAGTAAGAAAAGGAAGTCGGAAGTGGAAAAAGGCTCTCAAACATGACAAGTCTGAAGCTAAAAGCAGAGAACACCGATGCAAAAGACACCGAAACATGCCAGCCAGACAGACAGACAGACAGAGAAAGGGAGAGAGATTAAACGGGTGAGGAAATTTATAGCCCGGGTGAAAAACTTAACGAACCAGGTGACTTAGAAGCATCCGACCTGACGTTAACTTAGCCAGAATGTCAACGTAAACGCACGCTAACCTCTCATTAGTGCTCGCTCACACTCACAGGCGTATACAGATACACACGTATACACTAACGCACAGGCTGGAAAGTATCTTTAAACGACTCAGAATTTCTCTTAATGAAAGCACACTCGGCTTAACAAAAACACTGCAGGATTCGATGCGTAAAGCTATCTTTCATGTCAGGAATCTAATGGCTTTCCACTACATTACAACAGTCAGGTGTCTCATGAAGTGAGCTCCAAACAAGCAGAAAATATTAAATTTTATTTAATATCTTCACTGTGTAAATCATTTATAGCTAACTACATATTAAACTGTTAAGTGCAAAATGTTTTTCGTATGACAACGTTTCTGAACACCAGACTGTACCTTTCAATTCTGTAGATTTTAAATTTCTCACTTCAGCTGTTACTAGACTGTTAGAAGGCAGACCATAATAACAGAAATGAACTAACCTACATACATACAAACATGTATGGGTGTAATTATAAATTCAATTACAATTACTCAAATTTGTGTAATTAATTGCATTGAGCACTACAACAAATAATAATTCATCCAAGCCAGGTACACATGGTCTTTCCCTTACAGATTATTGTTTAATTTGCAAAAAACATAAGTGAAATATACATAAAATACTTTGAATATACTATTACTACCATGTGAAATTACTGCAAACCTTCGACTAGGATGCAATGCAAGAAAACTGCGTTCTTCAAGATTTTGAAGCAAAAATCTATGAACAGTACCACTGCATTCTCCCCCCCCCTTCTCATTTTGTTATCATTATGATCAAATGAAAAATTTAGTCCAAAAAAGTAACGACTTTACAAACCGTAATGGACAGCCACAGACTCCTCGTCAAAAATTGCACGAACAGACAAATTTGCGACTGATTATCTGAAACCGTTTGAGAGAAGACAGAACATAACATTTTATATATTTTATATATATATATATATATATATATATATATATATATATATATATATATATATATATATATATATATATATATATATATATATATATATAATATATGATTGATTTTAAATCACAAACAGGTAAAAACATTAATGATTATAAGACCAAAGTTACAGCCACTTTTCCTTCGTGGCTGTAACTTTGTTTATATATATATATATAGATATATATATATATATATATATATATATATATATATATATATATATATATATATATATATATATAACCAGCACTGCCCGTCATGTCTCCCCTACCCTCCCGATCCTCTACCAAGCCCGGCCCACCCGGGGCAGACAAACTGGTTTGCAGGAGGAGGGAGGATGTGTCATATCTCCCCTACCTTCACGATCCTTACATACCCAGCCCCCAACAGGGGCGGACAAACAAGAAAGACCTTCCCTGATATAATTAGTATATATATATATAAAAGTCAATATAAACCACAATGCATACAGTACACCTTCTCTCATCTAAATCACATCAAAATAACCATAAAAAGCGAAAGTTAAGAAAAATAACTAGTTTATCCTCAAAGTCTTTAAGAGGATTATATGTTTTTCAGAGCTTACTGCTTTCTTCTGTCAAGCAAGAGGAAACTCATTATTTTCTTACTTGGAGAGTATAAGGAAACATAACAATTTTCTTTTGAAGCTCCCGTAGAGAGGAAGTCATTTATGTGACAAAAAAAAATCCTATTTGTACTGCAGGAAAATAACTTCAAAAAATATTCAAGCATAATGATACCACTTATAAGAGACAAGCGCCTATAAACATTTATTGTATGATTTTGTAGAGAACGAGCCACATAGACTTTGGATAAAATATTCTTCTTACACTGACGAACAAGAACGATCCCTTCGTAAATAAGGTTGCCGCTCAAAATAACATCCTTTAGTGTCTTTGGAATAAACTCCTTTGATGTTCCTTTTTTCAGAGGAGAGAGAGAGAGAGAGAGAGAGAGAGAGAGAGAGAGAGAGAGAGAGAGAGAGAGAGAGAGAGAGAGTTGCTTGCTTCTCTAGTATGTTGACAAGACCATGGAAGAGTGCACAGAAAAAGCAAGTAAGCAAAGCACTTATACATACATACATACATTTCTGACTCGCAATCGGATCGAACCCAGGTCTTTCAGTTTGAAGGCAAGGGCGCTACCAATTCAACTGAAAGACCTGGATTCGATCTCGATGTGAGTCAGAAATTAATTTTTGTTCCACAAGTTATTGTGTGTTGATTACTTCATACATACATGCATACATACATATACACACGGGGGGTTTATTCTCGATTCAGTAGTTAATAACCATGAATGTGGCAGTGACCACCGTCATCTTTTTTCAAGGGTCATCCCCTTATAATGGCAGACGGCTTAATTTCGATATGTATGTATGTAAATACGTTTGTACATTTGCAAGCAATGTAAGAAACAAAAAGTACAAACTACCTTAACTCCCAAAAATAAATTCTCGGTCCCCATGATCAAAATCCTTTTCCCACCCTCCTCCTGACGAAGACCCGCCGGACATGGTGAGGATAATGACGGAGGGAGGGAGGAAGCTTCCGTCGAAAACGTGTCAATGGGAAAAGTTAGACGTCCTGATAAACGAAAGACGATTCCGGGTGGACAACACCAGAAAAGTCTCTCTCCTACAATGGAACTGGAAAATGTTGAGGGCGGCGTTGTGTGTGTGTGTGTGTGTGTGTGTGTGTGTGTGTGTGTGTGTGTGAGAGAGAGAGAGAGAGAGAGAGAGAGAGAGAGAGAGAGAGAGAGAGACTCAAGCTTAAAATCAACATAAGTCACTTTTAAGCAGTTTATTTTAGGCATGTGAAAAAGGTGTTACATTGTCGTTTCAAAATGTTATTGTAATATTATCTATGTAACTTACTTGATGACAAGGAAATGAATGCTGCTGAAACCCAGTTGTTCTGCTTCATCATATATTTGTGTGTTGGGGAGAGAGAGAGAGAGAGAGAGAGAGAGAGAGAGAGAGAGAGAGAGAATGGGGTACACAAACAGCGTTTCTCTTCCGCACAAACACTCACATACACACGCGCGTGCGCGCGCTATAAAGATAAAAGAGAAAAAGTTTGTCTAGATTACTGTGTTCATATGGAAAGGTAATTTTCTTGCAGAGAGAGAGAGAGAGAGAGAGAGAGTTAGTTAGTTATAAATGATTTGTTTAACCAGACCTCTGATAATAGAGAGAGAGAGAGAGAGAGAGAGAGAGAGAGAGGGGTACGCAAAACAGCGTTTCTCTTCCACACAAACAAACACACGCATATAAATAAACAAATATAAAAGAGAAAAAGTTTATCTGGATAACCGAGTTCATATGGGCAAGATAATATTTCAGAGAGAGAGAGAGAGAGAGAGAGAGAGAGAGAGAGAGAGATTCTGCGGATTCCGTTCTGCTAAATTGAAAATAAGAGCGACGTGGCTAATTTTCTCAAACGACAGCGTTTATTTTTTTCTGAACAAATGCCTATGGTGAATGAAATTATTTCATCTCAGAAATTTTCTCATAGCTCCTTGTTTTTTGTTCCTCAGAAACAATATGAAAAGATTTTCTCGGAGGTGTGCCAATTGTATCTTTATCAGAAAAATCTCTTTAATCGTACTTTTTCTACATGAAGTTTCCTCATGGGTGTGGTTTTTAAAACAAAAAATACACATCTCATAAGCTACATATTTTAAACTCTTGATAACTAAGATAGGTATATACAATATAAATATCAGAATGTTGTCAGTTTCATTGTCAATGAATGACATGAAATTATATTCTTAATAAATGAGAAATTTTTCATTGAATCAGTCACCTACACAATTGCCATTCACAGAACAAATGATAAAAACCAAAAACTTTCTCTTAGATTTGGATTAATAAACGAAATATCAATCAAGTTCAGGTATTACCATATCAATATAAAAATAAATGTTCAGCTCTTCCTCGGCCCGTAATTTACATAGCAAAGTTGCTTTGAACGTCTTCCAAACACACACAACTGAACGCAAACCATTTGTTCTATATCTTAGTCGGAGATATATTATTAAGAAATATTAACCAATAATTTCGATCAACAAAGTCTCATATGAGGCAAAACCATTTATACCAAGGTCTAAAGAATTTTCTGTACCTTGATTTATACTATCAACAATTTCGAATTCGCATTTCTGAAACAGAAGTAAAATCCTTAAAACTAACAGGCCTGCTTGTGTGTATGCATGTGCGCGCGCGCGCCAGTGCTTGTGTTCACACGCAGCATGCAGGAAGTTACTCAAGTTACAAACCATTAACCACCGAATACCAGTATTGATCCACCATCAGCACTTGCGTCTAAAACTATTCCATGGGTTTGAAATTTATTGTTCCCAGACGAGTGAATATTTATGATCATAATTTCGTATACTGCATAATGTTGTAATGCGAGAGGAAATATCTAATCCCTTAGCATAAATATACTGTGATGGTCCATCATAGTATATTTACGCTAAGGGACATCGAAAATACATTATCCTCCATCACTGATGGAAGATAATGTATTTTCGGTGTCGATGATCACGCTTCTAACGACAGTTTATACAAATAAATCATTTACTCATTCAGCGTTGATTCTTCAATAGCCCAATATGCAAATGAAGATGGTTCATTTTCGATGAAAAAAAAAATATCCTCACAGCAAGACCATTTTTCCCTCCTCAAATATCGACATTTAAGAGTTATAATTACAAACGAGCGGATCAAATATTCCTTTTTCTGTCTGTGTCAACACCAGCCAAAGGCAGGACATAAATCATATATGAAGATGATTTAAATCATAAATGAGGATCAAAGTCTCTCTCTCTCTCTCTCTCTCTCTCTCTCTCTCTCTCTCTCTCTCTCTCTCTCTCTCTCTCTCTCTCAACGCAGGCAAATCTCTGATCCACTAAGTCTTGTTAGATGATTCCCAACTGTCAAAAACATTAAGTCGCCGAGCCTATTGTACATATGGGACTAGACAGAAAAGAAAATATTTATTTTTGAAGTTTTATATTTTATAGCTCATTAGTATTTCGGAGGCATTGTGTACGTGCAAGAGGAAAAACATATGAGTAAGAAATTGAGATTTTTTGTATTAGATTTACTGTCAACTCAGTTTTGCATTTGTTGATTTTTTTTTTTTTTTTGTCAGTTGAAAGTATTAAGATCTTTATTTTAACCTTTCAAAGAACTAAGCGTGACAGAAACATATATTAAACATCTTGTATTTAGTTTCAGGTCGAATCAGTCCATTTGTAAGGAATAAGGTGCAAGCAACCCCCTACTGTTTCTTATAAACAAAAGAAAATGAAACAAAGAAATTCATCCGCCTCTCCATCAACTCAAACTATACCTTAAATTCTTCAACTTCTGTTGACTTAGTGATAAATCGAAGGTTTTCATATAAACATACCTTCAAAATATTACCAATACTAGCAACCAACCTTAGCAGACAAAAGCGCTAACACAAGCATACAACCCACTGGCAACCATACAAAAACCAATCCACTTACATACAAACACACACACACACACACACACACACACTTACACGTACTACTACCACGCAATTTTGCCTCGCCTGGTTTTCGAGAGTCGACGAGAAAACAAAACAAGAGGCTCCCGATACATTTCGCCTGCCTTCCGATTCATCAAGCGAAGGACTCCGCAATTTATTTCCAAGTCTGGTCCTTCGACGCCTGCCATCCGTCCTTCGTTATCTCCGGGGACACGTTCGTCTGACTCTTAATATTGGCGGGGAGGAGGCGGTACCAGTGTTGCTGCTGCTTATATATGTCAGGGAAAGCGGCTCCTAAAATTGATGAGCAAATAAACGTAATAATGAATGCAAACATAATATCGTGAGCGTGTTGGAGATGAGTGACGGCGCGCGCACGCACGCGCACGCACACACGCACAAAAATTATATATATATATATATATATATATATATATATATATATATATATATATATATATATATATATATATATATATATATATATATAAAGGATTGGTACTTAATTGACTCGAAAATTCGACAGTACCCTCCAACCGTGTCGAGTGTTCGAGCCACTTAGGTACCAATCCCTTATCACTTATAATTCTCCTACGGTGATATTCCCGAAGTAGCTCGAATTGGATATTATACGACATTTGTAGTTCAATATCCTTATATAGATCACAGTGATGTGATAAAAATTCACACACATTATATATATATACATATATATATATATATAGCTATAATAATATATCACTAAGGTGTACATGATTTTAGCATCAGTAAATACCAAAAGAAAATAAAAGACACAGTTGAGTACCAAGAGCTGTCACATTTGTTCACCGTCGTCGAGGCACAAAGGAGACATTTTAACAAACAAGCTGGAAAGGTCAACAAAAAATGACAATAACCAAAAGGTGGTTTACTGTTCAAGGGTACTAAGAAAAGAGAACTAAATAACGCAAACGACTAACGAAACAATAACCATACAAATATCTAAAACATGTATAAATCTAAATAATAAATTCTTTCCTTATATTTATCAACAGTGTTTTTAGTCATACAAGCATAGTTTAAACCTTCCAAGGCTTAAGTTTAAAATACGACCCATGTTGTACTCGATAAAACAAGACTCACTGATATTCCTTTTAACTGTGCCGTTGCATCGAGCTATGGACCTTGCTTCACTGAAGTTGGTAAGGTGATTACAATCACAAATATACTGAATTTCTCTGTTACATGTGTATACATACATACACACACATGCACACACACACACACACACACACACACACACATATAATATATATATATATATATATATATATATATATATATATATATATATATATATATATATATATATATATATATTTATATTCAAAATGTCAATAATGCTTCTTCCCTTTGCAAACTGAGTGCTACACGGGAACAAGAATACCAGTGTTAAAATCCGGAACATCGTCTTAATTCCCATTAGCAACATTTCCGGCATGCACTGTCCCCATCATCAGGTTGAGATACGAGAAAAAATACAGAATAATAAACAATCACAATAGTATAAAAGTTCTAAAAAACTTAATTTTCATACACAGATATATTAGGTATACAAAGATAATAGCAAGTAAGAGGCATGAGATATAGTGCATAACAATATATATATATATATATATATATATATATATATATATATATATATATATATATATATATATATATATTACTATGTTTGTGCATGCATGTATATCCGTATATGTGAGATAATTTAAGCGAGACACATTCCATCAAAACGAGAACTCCTCCAGTTACAAGCTTCAAAGCAGGGAAAGGGAATACTTTGCAATTACGCAAATGAGAGGGCGATTCTCATGCAAATCTCTTGCTTCAGTCCCGTAATATGAATATAAAATATTCAATGAGCAAGGCGTTGCCCTTTTTTTCATAATTCTTTAATACAAAAGATTCATTTTATATTTTCATCTTATAATGTATATGAAATTTCCTGACCTTTTTTTTTTTTACAGTCTTATAACCTATTCATTTTACAATATCGTATACCTTCATGTAAGAAGATGAAAAATTAAATAATCTTTCAAACATTCAATATTTATATATAGAATAGCTTTACTAATCTATTTAAGATTTAACATAAAATTTCCTCATTTCATACCGAGATATTCCCCTAAAATTTAATTTCATTACTTTGACATAAACTTTTTTGCTTTCCCATTTGGATTTATCGGTAAACTGCAATTTTTTTTTAATTCAGCCATTCTCACGTATATCCATTTTTGCCATTTCTTTTTAAACAGCCGAGTTGCTATTGCTTCTCTAAGGGGTAATTTATGATGCTTATTCGCTCCTTAATGTATTCTGTTACTGCAGTGAATAATTTAACGTTTCTTCCTCGCCGATTTTTCTCAGGCCATTCCGAACCCCATTTATTCTGTTGCGCTTAAAATTTATTCATGACTCCCTCCTACTCCACAATTTCTTTCATTAGATTACCATCAAATTTATTCCATTTACTTCCATTCAAATTTATTAAGCCGTTTACTTTTGTAATTTTTTTTTTCTTATGAATTTCATCAATATACGATTCCTAATAATACAGAATCTACCATTTATTCACCATCAAATTTTCTTTCTTAAATTCATTCAAGATTCTCCACTAAATAATTTGCCTCGTCTTTGTACCTTCAAATTTAAGGCATTTCTCCACTATTTTATTTCGTGTCTTCTTTGTGGAATTTCTGTGAAACCTAACTGATATATAATAATTCTCACTTCCTCACAATGAAACTTAATTTTCTTCACTATATGATTTATTGAGTTTCTCATTTTTGTCTAATTCACTAATCATTATATTCTATATAAACCCCCCGTTTCTTTGCTAAAAATTTATTCCACTCCTCTGTCTAATTTACTTCATCTCCCAGCTCCATTCAGTTGGCGCTTAATTTACTCAGTCTCTCATTTACCTGACCTAATCTGCTTGTTTTTTACCTAATTTATTCAGTGTCTTATCAGATTCCACTATTTTCCTTGAAAGGAAGTCTTCCCAAAAAAACTCAATTATCAACATCGTTAACTCCTTCACTGTTCTTGCTTTATAATGACCTCCCGCGACGTGAAATATTGTCTCCAATCTGTAACGTTCACTATTTTTCTTTTTTTGAAGTAAATAGTATATTCCATGTAATTAAGTAATAAATATAATGCATGATTATCAAATTACCATTATATATATAAACATTCATGCACGCACACACACACATATATGTGTGTATATGTATATATATATATATATATATATATATATATATATATATATATATATATATATATATATATATATATATATATATATATATATATATATATATATATATATATGTTCTTAATCTACATGTTCTTAATCTACACTATCTCTAAATGCTCTTATTTCATGTTGAAAACTATATTAATTATTACTTCTGAATATGTATTCGAAATCTATATTAATGATTACTTCTGAATATGTACTGTATTTGAAATCTATATTAATTATTAGTTCTGAATATGTATTAACTTAAAAATGAAACTCTTCAGTTGAAAACATATTCTTACCTTACACCTAATCACATGACATTTTCCATCTTAACAAATAACAATATTTTAAAACACACCTTACACTCCATCTTAATAAGTTGTTATTAAGACTCAGCCACCGATAAAGTTACTGGGAAAAGAGGAACAAACACTTCATTTGTTCCAAATTCACTTGATCTCTTTTTTTTTTTTTTTTTATAAAAGTATACAGTATATTACACAGCCTTTCCAGCGATGACAACAAAATAGGATCATTAAGTACGGTTTCACTGTCAGGAAATTCAATTACCCTCATTTATTTTTCAGTTTGTATCGGAAAATTCTCTTCTTAACACTGAATTCCACGATATTTTCTCATAGAGAAATAAGTTTTATATTAACCAGAAAACCTTAAACTAACGATGGATCAATAATGACTCATGAAAAAATATACTTTCCTTCACTTTCCAATGAATAATATTCCTAAACAACATAACTGTTTTCTATTCATGTCAAATTCTACAGTATCTTTTACAGTGAAAGGAAAAGTATAGGTAAATAATTAACACTCAAAATAAATTTCTCCCCATATTTCCTCCGCGTTAGTTTATTGTATTTAGCGTTACACTTACTTTCATATCTTTCTTCAATGTACATTTCATTTCCTCCTCTATTGCTATTTTTTCCACCTGTCGTCTTATTTTTTCCAAGATGGGCACAAATTTCCTGACCGTGACTATTTCCTTTAGAGCAGCTCGTTCGAAATTTATGGGACTCATAAATGCTTTCTTTGACTATCCCTAATTTTCGAAAAGGAAATTTTACGAGATAACTTTCGATATTACAGCTCATCTCTCATTGCAATCCAAGGGTATGGTATAACAAGCAAGGATTTCTCTCTCTCTCTCTCTCTCTCTCTCTCTCTCTCTCTCTCTCTCTCTCTCTCTCTCTCTCTCTCTCTCTCTCTCTCTCTCTCTCTCTCTCAACAACTGGGTTTCAGCAGCATGCAATTCCTTGTCATCAATGCAACACCTTTTTCACATGCCTAAAACAAACTGCTTAAAAGCAACTTACTGTTGATTTTTAGCTAACTCAAAGAAATGAAGCCTAATCACAATGCAATACAAGAATGGAGTAACTTATATAAAATATGAACTTCAAATCTGAATATTTTTTTAATATTCGTGGAAGAAAAATGTTAAATTGACATAGAGCGAGTATAGCTGTTTCGAATGATACTTACAATATATACATAGACGCCCTCAGAGAGAGAGAGAGAGAGAGAGAGAGAGAGACTATCCCAACGCAAATAAGGTCCTCAGCTCATATGACATAGCAAACAGACACATGAAAACGGACAGATAGATTGGAGTGGCAGAGCGGATTAGGGGACAAGGTGAAAGAGCTGTGAAAAATGGTAGGGAACTAGTTTCATGACATGGGTTCGATTCCATCACTCAAGTGAAATGCTGCCCGTGAGAGAGAGAGAGAGAGAGAGAGAGAGAGAGAGAGAGAGAGAGAGAATAGAATAGAATATAGAATTTAAGCCAAAGCTTAGCGCTGGGACCTATGAGGTCATTCAGCACTGAAAGGGAAATTGACAATAAGGTTTAAAAGGTTTAACAGGAGGAAAACCGCAGATGCACTAGGAAACAACTTTTAAAGAGGGTGGAAAGTCAGATGGAAGAGTGGAGAATATGAACGGAGGTACAGTAAAAGAAATGAGAGAGGTTGCAGCTATAGGGGCCGAAGGGACGCTGCAAAGACCCTCAAGTAATGCCTACAGTGCACCACTTGACTTGAGAGAGAGAGAGAGAGAGAGAGAGAGAGAGAGAGAGAGAGAGAGAGAAATGTCTACCTCTTTCCCCCAACGATAGTTCTAGAAGGCATTTTCACACCGGAATCCATGAGAGCGGAAAATGGATTCGATGCGAGGTCCTTGAAAGGGAACGCCCGTCTTGGAAGAAGAACGGTACTTGGCTGCGGGAAAATGGATTTTTTTTTCTTTCTCTTTTCAATTTTGTTCATATTCCGTTTTACTTTCCATACCGCCACTACAATATAAAAAAAAAATATTTCTTTCATATCCGACCCTTTTTTTTTTTACATTTCTCTACCAAAGGCACAAGTACAATTTTTTTCTTTTTCTTCTGCAACAACTGCATTTTTTTAATATTTCCTATGTAGTATAAAAAATTATATCTCCTATTTTTCCTGCATAATGCTAAAACTTTCGTTTCTTGTAAATATACAAGCAACTTTATTTTAACCAGAATTCCTCTACAATTTAAAACATTTTTGCAATATGCAAACATTTTTCTTCTATACAGGAAGAAACAGTACATTTCGTAAAATTCTTCCAAAAGGTTAATTTTTTCTGGTATGTTTCCTACAAATGCCTAGTAGTGTTAGTTGTTTATCCTTTCATTTAATTGTTTTTCTCTATTACCAAAGCTAACGGACACGGGATAAAAATCCGCAATGGTGTAAAAAAAAAACATTACTTCCGACATGGACAATGAAATAATCTGGAATCATCGGAGTAAGTGTTTCCAGACACAGTTCTTTCTACAGCTTTGAGACAGGAAGGAAAACGAAATGTTCATGATAGAAGGGAAAGGAGTAACATCAGTCTTTAAACCCGAAACCCCCCCACCCAGCGCTCCCTCTCTCTCTCTCTCTCTCACTATGTAGTCCTTTAATTGACATCGGCGTCAGTGACCACAGAAGTCACGACGCCTGATAACTTAAAATCATTCTCTCTCTCTCTCTCTCTCTCTCTCTCTCTCTCTCTCTCTCTCTCTCTCTGGCCTATTGGACTCGGTTCTCGAACCGGAAGAGGGACGAACGGGTTGGTTTCCTAAAATCCTGCTGACTTAACCAGTGAATTATATGTCTAGTTCTTTGGTCGACTGTTGTGAGTCGCAGCTGAGATAAAAGAAGGGAGAGGGAGAGAAACACTAGAAGTAACTCTCTCTCTCTCTCTCTTTATGTATGTGTACTCATCACGTGTTTACACCCAAACATTCAGGCGTAGCTTGGAGGAGCAGGAGAAAGCTGTCACAAGAGGAGGAAACACCGTTGGGCCAAGCAGAAGGAGATGGACACATGATAAAGGAGGAGGAGGAGGAGGAGGAGGTGGAAGTAGTAGTAATACTCGGAGGAAATGTTGTACTGTCAAATGGAAAAGTCAAAACAAGATGTAAAGAGATCACGAGAGGGAAAACAAAGACAGAAAAATAGGAGGCAATTATTAAAAGGAGGAGGAGGAGGAGGAGGAGAATGATGAAGATGTGACAGAAGTGGCAGGAAGATGACGAGGTGGTGGTGATGTTTGAGTAGGAGCTAGGAGCTAGTGGAAAAGGAGAGTATGGAGGAGGTGATGCTGACAAGAGGAAGCCTATGGTATTGGCAAGAGCAGTAATAAGATGTGGGAGAAAAGGAGAAAGCTGATAAGGAGGCAGAACGTAGTGGAGGTGAATCTAGGAGGGAGAGGAGGAAGAAGTGGAGGAAGAGGTAAGAAGATGATGACTTAAAACCAATGTGATTGGAGAGGGGAATGACGTCAAGCTGTCTGGGTTATGAATAAATGAATTCACGGCCAAATTTCAATCCTAAGAGCATCAGACCCCGACGCTGAGAGAGAGAGAGAGAGAGAGAGAGAGAGAGAGAGAGAGAGAGAGAGAGAGAGAGAGAGAGAGAGAGAGAGAGTATTATTATAAAATAAAATTTACGATCTTCATTGTCAAAATAACTAGATATGGGGATTATTATCTGATGAATATTCTACGACGGTGGCGTTAATAATACGAAAATTGGAGATTAAATGCATGATCATGGAAAATTTGGTCTTCTTATTTCAATTTTAAAAATAAATTGATTGGTACCTAACCGGAGAAGGGAGGAGTAGCTCGTCAGGGGGCGCGCACACGCACGCACGCACGCACACACAATCTATCTGCCTATATATATATATATATATATATATATATATATATATATATATATATATATATATATATATATATATATATATATATATATATATATATATATATATATATATATATATATATATATATATATACTGTATATATGTATATGTATATTGTGAAATATTTTCTGTTAAAATAGGTTCATTACCTGCCTGTTGAGGGAGACAGTTGTTCTCCGAAATATATACTGTACAGTAGCGTTAACTTTCTACCTTTCGGCGTTTTTATGGACTCCTTGTATTAGATATATATATATATATATATATATATATATATATATATATATATATATATATATATATATATATATATATATATATATATATATATATATATATATATATATATATATATATATATATATATATATATATATATAGTGTGTGTGCCCCTTGACCAGCTAACCTTTCTCCCTTCTCCGGTTAGATACCAATCATCAATTCATTTTTTTAAATATATAAATATATATTATATTATACATATACAAATATATATGTATATGGATATATATATATATATATATATATATATATATATATATATATATATATATATATATATATATATATATATATACTCAGAGGCTACAACTCACAAAAGTCAGCTGACGACAAGTAATTAATCCCCAAACAAGCTTAATGGATTTATAGGAACGTGATCATATCGTTCCTTTTCCGGCCAGGATCCAATTCGTGTACGATGAAAGAATTATCACTGGAGTCTGTCAGATCAATAGGCAACTCTGATACTGGGGGAAAAACCAGAGAAGAGCTATGGCATGGTTATTAAAAAAAATACATATAAATAAATCTTACATTGTAAGAAAAACTATCTGAGAGAGAGAGAGAGAGAGAGAGAGAGAGAGAGAGAGAGAGAGAGAGAGAGAGAGAGAGAGAGAGAAGGAAAAATCACTATCACGAACGATCTAACAGATATTATTACTCTCGTCGGCTACCATAACCTGGGAAAGAGATATTGGATCATCTGCTCAGTAATAAAAATATAATCTGATCTATCATCAGTCGTTCAGGATTTCACCAGCATGCCTCACCCCTTTTTTTCCCTTCTCCCACTCTTTCAAATATTCCTTATTTCTTACTTTTCTGGTTAATTTTTCTCTCTTTCTTTTCTTCACATCCAACTGAACTTCTACTCATTCCTTTTATCAGCCAAACTCCCATTTTCATTAACTTTTTGTCCTTATCTAGATAAAAACTTTTCGCCCTCTCACACATTCCTTACCCATATAAATGGAGTGCGTCACGATCCCCACCCCAAAATATTTTTGTATTTCCTCATTTATTATCTCACCATTATTTCTCAAATTTCCATTTAATTTCCATGCACTCTTAATAACACAAGAAAACCAGATGTGTCCCGATGCCCCAGATCCTCTTCACATTTCTGAAATCTTGGCTTTGCCTTCTGTCACTTATTCCTTACTCAGTCACACTCCTGCCATACCTTTACTATCTCCTCTTAATCCTTACGAACACACTTCAAGCCCTTCATTCTCCCCAACAAACAAACTGTTCCTTTTTTTCTCTCTCTCTTTCCACTCCTCCTCCTCCTCCTACGCACTTCATACCCTTATATTTCGAGAGCCAATCCCTCTACGATTTTTATTCTAATTATTTACAATAATTTAATCAGACTCTAGAACTCCAAATGTCTATAACCAACAACTAATGGTTTCTTCAATTATTGGTTCATTCCATCAGTTATTTTCTATCCCTTTATTAAGGTTCCTTACTCATTCAGTAAGACTTATTCCCCTTATAAACACAATTTCCATCAGTTATTTTCTACCCCCTAATCAACATCAGTTCTTTTTTTATCCCTTTAACACAATTTCTACCATTTCTATCTTGCCCTCTTATTAACACAATTTCCATTAGTTCTTTTCTGTTGTATTTGCTTTATCTTCTTTCTCAGTTCTACGTGACTCCTTCGTCTCTTTCGTCACCATTCAATAATTTTTTGCTTACAAACTTTCCTAATATCGTTTTTTTTTTTAATTGGCTTCTCATTCAACATTCCACTATACTCAGGTGATTATAATTCCCTCCTCCATGTTTTTCTAGTCAGCCTTTAATTCTCTTTGCCAACACACGTTGCTTTTGCTTTTCTTGACATATGCTTTACCTATAATTTACTTAATTTTTATTTCATTTTTCTAATCCCATGCCATCATTCTTTTTACTCAAATTACTACAACATAATTCCTTTTTTTCTCATTTCCTTGTCATTCCACACTTTATTACACTAGAATTACCCTCGTACTCGCTTTTACCTTCTCAATCTACAGTTTACTGCACGAGAGTTACTCTTATTTTTCTTTTTTCTCTTCTTTCCTTCGTCCTCCAACAGTTTACTTCACAAGGATTATCGTCATTTTTCATTTATTCCTCTTATATCAACATCCCTGACCTCCAACACTTTACTATATTTAATTACCTCTTCTTTATAAAAAAAAATGCTGCCGTCTTTTCTACAACATCTTACATTCAGCTAAACTAAGTTTACCCTACATTCTATTTTTTTTTATTAAGTCTCGCCATATTTCATCGGAAACTCATCTAAGAACCTAAACGCTGAGCAAGAAGTCCCCGGGTTACTGTCTCCATAAATCTCCAAAAGGGAATTACGAGCGCAATTACACCAGATATCCGCCCTTCTGTGTTCAGCAATTACGTAGATAACTTGGAAAGGGACGCACGAGACTAAGAAGATAATTTATCGACATAATTACTAGTGAAATTCCCTCGCTCGCCATATTCACATCTAACTCGAAAGATCAAGCTGTTTAAAGTAAATTACAATAGAGATCATGAATTGTCCCGTTGCTTCAGCCGTAAATTATCTCCATAAGCCTCTGCTGCTTCCTTGAAAGAGAGAGAGAGAGAGAGAGAGAGAGAGAGAGAGAGAGAGAGCAAATAAAATTTGTTACTGTCGGCAGATACTTAAATCACTCCAGTGGCACTATGGCCGTCATAAAGACATACTCCCACTAAAACCTGACTCCTAAGATATGCTGCAAGATTCAGTAAAGTTTTTATCTAATTTTTTTATTCCATGACAAGGGAGTTATTCATACTTTCATTTAAAAGTATGATTCTCATCTTTTATCCAGGCTTGAAGCCTGCATTACAGAATGGCTCATTCTTGTCACCTCAGAGAACGATAAACCGTTTTAACTTTGCGGATAAGATTCTTTTTTTATTACCAAGAGACACTAAACTTCACCACCGACGAACGAAAAACATTACCGATTTGCTCTGTTAATCATAACGATCAATGAATGAAGCGAAGAAAAAACAAGCTTCATCATTACTTACCAAATACAAAAACCAGCGTTAAGATTAGCATTAATTTTTCAAGAACAATTTCTATTATCTGCAATAAGTAAAATATGTGAAAATTTTCAAAATTATCATTGAACAAAATCTGAAAAAAATTAAAGAATAGTATTCCTAACTAACAGCACATGCTTAAAAAATGCCCAAAATAATAACAGTGGTTTTTTCTTTTTATCCAAATGATCACAACATCCTCGTTATCAATTATTTCGACCGACTCGAAAAGCGACGTGGGATATCGGGAACTTCCCTGAACCAGAAGTACCAACAGTCAACGCATCGATTTTTGATAACCGAGTCTCGTATACTCTAGAAATAAAACCAAGTTCGGATTAGGGACGGAATCCAGTTTACGATAACCATCAAATACACACTGCAAAAAGGTGAGCTAGCGTAAGCATTATTTTCACTTCAAAAATATAAACGTGGATGTACTATAAGGTTTATTCTAATTGGAATTACCTTGTCAACTATTTGAAGCATGAAACCAGACAACAATATGCAATAAAGATGTACGCGTTCGCCTTCGTGTAAACACTGCAGCAATCGTGCATATGAGTGTGTGAAATTTTCAGAGTCGTGAACAAAGTACCTCACATTTTTTTATGGGTAGAATGTGGAACTTTACTCTACGGGACCCTAACACACAATTTCACTACAACACTCCCTCCATTTGCAAGTACAGTTACTGCAAGCCAACAGAAGAATTCATAAGAATCATTTTCCTACCTGCTATTTTGACAGACCATTGCCTCCTGAAGTACAGACAAACACATCACATGTCATCACTGAAATATCTTACCTGAAAATAAAGAAAAATACACCATTAGCGGATTAAAATATGAAATATAAAAATAAAATTAGAGACAAAGCTGTGAAAAACTTTAAACGATCACTAGCAGGGGAATATAGTATATACAGCATTTTTCAGTTATGGAACAACGTTAAACATATGTTATGAAATAAAGTGCAATTCTGGAATTACGTCTGGCCTCAAGTGCCATCAACTATCGACAGGGAGATTCGAAATATCGGTTTCTCGTTCAGTATCGGTGCATTGTTTTCACACGGCGCGAAGTGGCATATCTGAAGGCATTTTTTGTCCTAAAAATGAACTATTGATCAGTTTTCAAGATTTTAACAGGCTACCCTAAACCCCTGTCATTCCCACCTGTCTCCTTCCCCTTACTGGAATGTCTAGTTTGAAATTACTTTCCAGGAAAAAAAACTACCAAGGATCTTTTTTGCTAGATAAAACCACCAAGGCTCTTTTTTGCTGGATGTCTTAACACCGTGTGTTGTCTAAAGTTATTTTTCTGAACGTATGTCAAGTAAAATCAATCAATGAATGTTTATTGAACCTATATGCTCTTTAAATCGCTAACTAAAAAGATCACACTTGTTGTACTTTTTTTTTCTAGGGCACAATGACCTTATGAAGGAAACGTTCTCTCTTTAAGCAACCGAAGCATTCTGAACACTTATAATTATATAGTATATATAAAAGCCCGATCTAAATAAGGCAATTAAGGCTCAATTCCTTCCTAATTTGGTAATTTGCTTTTTTGGCTCTCGGTCATCATTATGAGCCACCTTCCCTCGGAATATCCAGGATCATCTATTTTTTCACAAATAGCCTGATTTCCTGATTTTTTCGCGAGTAGCATTGGTTATTCAAAAGCGGCGACTTTCACCAATTTCCGTTCCCAAACAGCAAGTTTCATCCCTAATTCCAGCGCCTGGTCATTTCATAAATATCGGGTTTACACAAACATCCGATTTCTCACATGGTAAGAGCAATGACCCCAGGTTTAACCCACTTTTATCCGTGTTCGGAACCAGGATGGATTTACAAGCATTCAAGGCATAACCCCTAAACCACAAGTAATAATAATAATAATAATAATAATAATAATAATAATAATAATAATAATAATAATAAATGACAGATCAACATCTGCAGTGAGTGACTGACAGTGTAGAAAGTTTAACTACTAGGCACGGCCGAATGGATGGAGCTGCGTATGACGCTATTTACACCGCCAGCCTAAATGGCACAGGGACACGAGGCCTCCAGCATCTGCAGTATCCCACAGCATTACAGGGGATGGGGGGGTGAGAGCATCTGATGACAAAGCAACAACAACAACAAATTAATAATAATTGTTTTTATTATTACTTACTATTAACATTACTCAGAGCCTCCTCCGACAACTCAGTTATATATAGTTAAAAAAAATGACGGTAACATGTCTAGATTACTCGCGAGACAGAGAGAGAGAGAGAGAGAGAGAGAGAGAGAGAGGTAGGGAGATGATTTCCAGTAAACAAGATGTCTTCCAAACTCGAATGATACACAGTATTAACCACATCACATTTCTCCGCACTATTCCTTCTCTCTCTCTCTCTCTCTCTCTCTCTCTCTCTCTCTCTCTCTCTCTCTCTCTCACACACACACACACACACACATATAATATAGTTTTGAATAATAATGCATAATTACAACAGCCTTGCTATTTCTCAGAAACTCACTACGTTGTTGAATAATCCTGCATATAACAGAAGCCTCCACCTCTCTCTCTCTCTCTCTCTCTCTCTCTCTCTCTCTCTCTCTCTCTCTCTCTCTCTCTCACACACACACACACACACACACACACACACACACACACACATATAATATAGTTTTGAATAATAATGCATAATTACAACAGCCTTGCTATTTCTCAGAAACTCACTACGTTGTTGAATAATCCTGCATATAACAGAAGCCCCCTCTCTCTCTCTCTCTCTCTCTCTCTCTCTCTCTCTCTCTCTCTCTCTCTCTCTCTCTCTCTCTCTCTCTCTCTCTCGTGTAAGTTGACGACACCATATGGGTGAAAGCGGAACTAACAACGGTGATCTCGGTGGCTTTACATGTTCTGCATAATTGCCACTGACTTCATTATCATTAACACAGCGGCCAATTACCATATTGTTCCCTTGCTAGTACAGAGACTATATCGTATATATAGTTTTTTTTTTGCTTCGACACCTAAACTTTATATTTTTGTGATTCTCTATATATAGTCAAAGTACTCTCTCTCTCTCTCTCTTTATAGTAATAATTAAGAGAAGCGAGCTACGCTCACTTTCACAGAACAATTGAAACACTACACTCGCAAATTAATTACCTTAACTCTATACTAAACTCTCTTTAACAGATGAAATTTCCTGTTTCCAGTTAACATCAAGTGCTACAGATTGTTCCGATTAAATACTGACAATGCATCCAAAACAACGACATTCACTTTTTAAGTTTCTGTCTCCATCTAGACGTATACTTATCTCTTACCTTCCTCGTCAAAATATGTTATATATGTATAAGAAACGTATTTAATATATGTAGCACATTTACCTACCCTCGCGACAAATACTTCTTACGAAATTCATGAAATCAACGACCCTGTTTTGCCTCTGTTAAAGCTGCCTTTCCTTGAAGTCGTTTTTTCAACAAAGTTACGCCAAGGCAAATCCGTCAAATCAGAGAAATAGATGTCTTCTCTTTCTTATATTCACTTCTAATGGTAACCTTTTAGGCCAGATTTGC